>NW_023605305.1:80047398-80303951 GCF_014898055.3 Talpa occidentalis
TTGAAGTCTGGGAGTGTGATGCCTCCATTTCCTTCTTTTTTTTTCAGTAGAGCTTTGGCTATTCGGGGTTTTTGGTGATTCCATATGAATTTCATCAATAATTGTTCTATTTCTTTGAAGAATGCCATTGAGATTTTGATTGGAATAGCATTGAATCTGTATATTGCTTTTGGTAGGATGGCCATTTTAATAATGTTTATTCTTCCAATCCATGAGCAGGGGATGTCTTTCCATTTCTTTGTGTCTTCTTCTATTTCTTTTAACAGTGTTTTATAGTTTTCTTTGTATAGGTCCTTTACCTCTTTTGTTAGATTTATTCCCAAATATTTGATTTTTTTTGTTTCGATAATAAAAGGGGTGGTTTTTTTGATTTCTTCTTCTTCAGATTTATTGTTTGTGTATAGGAAGGCTACTGACTTTTGCGTGTTGATTTTGTATCCTGCCACTTTACTGAATTGATTGATGAGTTGAATTAGTTTTTCTGTGGAGATTTTGGGGTTCTCTATGTATATTATCATATCATCTGCAAATAGTGATAGTTTGACTTCTTCTTTTCCTATTTGGATTCCTTGGATGTCTTTCTCTTGTCTTATTGCTCTGGCTAGGACTTCCAGTATTATATTGAAAAGCAGTGGTGAGAGTGGACATCCTTGTCTTGTTCCAGATCTTAATGGAATTGCTTTCAGCTTTTCACCATTGAGAATGATACTGGCTGTTGGCTTGTCATAGATGGCCTTTATGATGTTGAGGTATGTTCCTTGTATCCCAAGAATTTCAAGGGCTTTTATCATGAATGGGTGTTGCACTTTGTCGAAAGCTTTCTCAGCATCTATTGATATTATCATATGGTTTTTATATTTCTTTTTGTTGATGTGTTGGATAACGTTGATTGATTTTCGGATGTTAAACCATCCTTGTGCCCCTGGAATGAATCCAACTTGGTCGTGGTGAATTATCTTATGGATACATTGTTGGATTCTGATAGCTAAAATTTTATTGAGGATTTTTGCATCAGTGTTCATTAGGGAGATTGGCCTATAGTTTTCCTTTTTTGTGTTGTCCTTATTCGGTTTTGGTATTAGTGTAATATTGGCTTCATAGAACGTGTTTGGTATTGTCCCTTCCTTCTCAATTTTTTGGAAGAGTTTGTGAAGGATAGGCACTAATTCGTCTCTGAATGTTTGGTAGAATTCATTTGTAAATCCATCAGGTCCTGGGCTTTTGTTTTTGGGGAGGTTTTTAATTACCATTTCAATTTCGCTGCTTGTAATTGGTCTGTTTAGGTGTTCTATTTCTTCTTTATCTAGCGTTGGGTGATTGTAGAGTTGTAGGAATTTGTCCATCTCCTCTAGATTGTTGAACTTGTTTCCATATAACTGTTCATAGTAGTTACTGATTATTCTTTTGATTTCTGCTGTGTCCGTTGTGATTTCTCCTCTTTCATTTATGATTCTGTGTATTTGTGCTTTCTCCCTTTTTTCCTTTGTGAGCCTGGCTAGGGGTTTGTCTATTTTATTTATTTTTTCAAAGAACCAGCTCTTGGTTTCATTGATCTTTTGGATTGTTTTTTTAGTTTCAATTTCATTTATTTCTGCTTTGGTTTTTATTATTTCTTTCTTCTACTGGTTCTGGGGTTTTTTGTTGTTCTTTTTCTAGATCTTTGAGCTTCGAGATTAGGTTGTTTCTTTGAGTTCTTTCTTGTTTTTTGATGTGAGCTTCTATTGCTATATATTTTCCTCTTATGACTGCTTTTGCTGTATCCCATACATTTAGGATATTGGTGTCCTCCTTGTCATTCAATTCAAAGAATTTTTTAATTTCTTCTTTGATCTCCTCGTTAGTCCAGTGGTCTTCCAGTAGTGTGGCTTTTAATCTCCATGAGGTAGGATAGTTCCTTGCCTTCTTTTTATGATTTATTTCTAGTTTGATGCCTTCGTGGTCAGAAAAGATGGTTGGTATGATTTCAATCTTGGTGTATCTGTTGATGTTTGTCTTGTGCCCCAGTATGTGATCGATCCTGGAGAATGATCCGTGTGCGCTTGAGAAAAATGTGTACTCCGTTTTTTTTTGGGTTTAGTGTTCTATAGATGTCTGTTAAGCCCAAATGCTCTAGGTCCTTATTTAGAGCTTTAGTTTCTTTACTTATTTTTTGTCTTGTTGATCTATCCATTGTTGATAGTGGTGTGTTGAAGTCTCCCACTACATATGTGTTTTCTCTGATGTCTGTTTTCAGAGAGGACAACAGTTGTCTGATATATTTTGGTGCTCTTTCGTTTGGTGAGTATATGTTAATGAGTGTTATTTCTTCTTGAAGTATTGTCCCCTTAATCATAATGTAGTGACCATTGGGGTCTCTTTTTATTTTTTTGAGTTTGAAGTCTGTTTTATCTGATATAAGTATAGCTGTTCCTGCTTTCTTTTTTGGCCCATTTGCTTGTAGGATTGTTTTCCATCCTTTGACTTTGAGCCTATTTTTATCTTTTGTAGCTAAATGTGTTTCCTGGAGACAGCAAAAGGTTGGGTTTTGTTTCTTAATCCAGGCTGCAACTCTGTGTCTTTTTATTGAAGAGTTTAGTCCATTTACATTTAGAGTTAATATTGATATGTTAGCATCTGTATTTGCCATTATGTTTGTCTTTCCTTTGATTTTATTTATTTATTCTTTTAATAACTTTTTTTTTTTTTTTTGGTCTTCTTTCGTTGTTATTCGTCCCTCTGAGGTTCTGGCTTTAGGATTCCTTGTAGTATTTTTTGGAGTGGGGGTTTAGTCGCAATGAAATTCCGGAGTTTCTCTTTGTCTGGGAAGGTCCATATTCTTTCTTCATGGAGGAAAGAGAGCTTTGCGGGATAGAGTATTCTTGGTTGGCATCTGTTTTCTTGGAGTCTGTTGACTATGTCCCTCCACTCTCTCCTTGCCCGTAGTGTTTCTTCAGAGAAGTCTGATGTCAGCCTGATTGGTTTTCCTTTGAATGTTATCTGTTTCTTCCCTCTTGTCAGCTTCATTATTTTTTCCTTGTCCTGGATTCTTGGGAGCTTTACTATTATGTGTCTTGCTGTGTTTTTCCTTTCGTCGTGGAAGTTTGGTGTTCTTCTTGCTTCTTGTATATCAATTTTCAGCTCCTTCTTCTCATTTGGGAAGTTCTCTTCAATTATATCCATGAATATTTTCTCTGTTCCTACATCTCTCTCCTCTCCTTCTGGAATTCCTATAACTCTTATATTTCCTTTCCTCATGGAGTCAGATAGTTCCCGAAGTCTTTCTTCATTCTTTTTCCTTCGTACTTCTCTTTCCTTTTCTGTTTTGGTTCTTTTTATTTCTGTGTCTTCAAGATTACTTATTCGTTCTTCCATTTCATTTATTCTGCTTTCATTGCTTTTCCCAGAGTTCTTTAGTTCCTCCATTAATTCTTTGATCTCCTGCATTTCTCTTACTTCCCTCTTTAGGGACTCAATTTCCTTCTTCTGATCTATCACTTTTTTAATCATGGCAATTTTAAATTCTCTTTCTGGAAGGCTCAGAAGTTCTTCCAAGTCGCTGTCTTTGCAATCTGGGGAGTGGTTTTCTTTTTGTGGTGTGCTTCTTTCCTGAGGAGTTTTTAGGTTGCGTGTGGTTCTTCTACTCCCTACTGTCTGTTTTCTAATTTGTCGTATGCGTTGGGACACTGTGTTGCTCGGACTGACTGACATCTTGGGTGAACTTCTCCGCTCCCCTCTGGCTCTTCCAGGAGCCATCTCTGTCTTCTGGGGGAGCTTTCTGCTGGTTTTAGGCAGTTTTTACTGAAGAAATGTCCCTGTTCTCAAATGGCGAAGCGGGATGCAGTCCCTGCGCCTCCGGTTTCAGGAACACTCTTCTGCGCACCCGGTCTGCCCCGGACGTGGGTGCCTGCTCCCTCTGTGGGCTCAGACTGCTGGTCGGAAGGGGCCTGGCGTGGAATAACTTCCCGGCTGGCCATGGGTCCTCCAGAAACCTTCTGCCCTTTTCAAGCAGTCTTAAGAAATGTCCTGTTTTATAGGGTGTTAGTGACTTTTTTTTTCCTGGTCGCTAGGTGGCGCCAGAGATCTCTCCTATTGTCCTTGGGGGGCTGTTTTTCGCCTCCCCCCACCCCGTGGGACAGAGAACAGAGCGGGAATGGTAGGGTACACCTCAACAGCTTTGGGGTGCTGTGTCTGCCTTGTGCCCCACCGTCGTGGAGAAACCACGCCCCGAATTTTCGTGCCCCGGGTCTCAGTTCAAAGCCCTCAGTTCCAGGACGCGGGCTGTAGCCCAGTTCAGTGGCGCGGGAATGGCGCCTTTTGCACCGCTCCCGTGCCTGGGCGCCTGGTTCCTGCTCACTCAGGGAGGGACCTTCACCTCAGTGAGGACCTCCGTGCGTCTCCCCGCAAGCCTAGGTCGTCTCCCCGCAAGCCTAGGTCGCAGGCGCGGGGACCTGGGCAGCCGCGATCCAGGTCTGCACTTGCTTTTCAAGCGCGCCGAGCGCGCCGCTTTCCCGCGCCAGCTTACAGGCAGCCCAGGCTGTGTGCGCGTCTCCCGGGGTCTTTGTTCTTCTCTAATGGCGCCCGGAGCCGTTCGCTCACCGCCGCGGCGGATCCTGCAGGGTTCGCCTCAGCTCCCGTTCACGGGGTGTGGTGGCTGCAATAGTTCCTTTCCACTCACAGTCCCGCTTGCTGCGTAGTTTGTTCTTGTGGGCCGTTTTGGTGTGTTGTTTCCTCCTCTCTGCCGGTCGGAGAGTGCCGCCTCTGTGGGCGGGGGAGGGGAGCAGGGTTCTGCGCTTCCCTCCCTTCTAGTCCTCTTTTAGGGCCACTTTCTTCTTCGGGCAGTTCGCTGGCGTCACCCGTTTATCTTCCGTGTCCCAGTTCTCACTGGGACCTGCCGCTTTTCCTCCCTATTCACTTTTTTTAATGGGAGATCTTACTCGCAGCGTCTCCTCGCCGCCATGTTGCTCCGCCCCCTTCAATGTATCCCGCTCATCTGTTTTGGGGCATTTAGGTTGTTTCCAGATCTTGGCTATTGAAAATACTGCTACAATGAATGTAAGGGTGCATGGTGCCTGTGTCCCTCTGAATTGATGTTTTTTTCATTTTTTGAATAGATACCTAAGAGCAAATTGCTGGATCATACGGTACTTTTATTTTTAATATTTTGAGAAACTTCCGTATTATTTTCTATAGTGGTGAGACCAGTCTACAGTCCCAACAACAGTTGTGTGACAATTCCTTTTTCTCCTGTGGAGAAGCCCTGGCCAACACTTGTCGTCTTTGGTCATTTTAATATGGCCCATTCTGTCCAATATGAGATGGTATCTCATTGTGTCTTTGATTTGTATTTTCCTGGTGATAAGTGACAATGAGTATTTTTTTATGTGCCTATTGGTCAAGTGTATGTCTTCTTTGGAGAAGTGTCTATTTAGAATTTCTGTTCACTTTTTTTGATTGTTTTTGTTTTGTTTTGTTTTCTTGTTGAGTTATACAAGATCTTTGGCGTTCTTTGATATTAACCCCCTGTTGGATGTATGATATGTAGATATTTTCTCCCACTCATAAGGGTGTCTTTTTGTTTTACTAATAATTTCTTTCCTGATGCAGAGCTTTTTAGTTTGATGTAGTCCCATTGTTTATTTTTGCTTTTGCTTCTCTTGCTGTTATAGTTGATTCTCCAGAGGTATCACTGAAGCTGATGTCTTGGAGTATTTTAACCTCTGTTTTCTTCTATGTACTTTATAGTTTCAGGTCTTACCTCCAAGTCTTCAAGCCATTTTGAAGTAATTTTTCTCTCTAGTTTCATTTTAAATAGATTCTTATTCATTTAAATAGATTCTTCAACTCTTGGAACAAAGAGTTCCCCTAAATTACAACCTTTCCTCTTTCTCATCACACTGGTACATAGAAACATCTAAAATGGTAAATTGGAAACCAACCCTGTCTGTGTTCACCCAAGAGCCCATCTCTAACAGAGGCACTGGGTGGAATGGAGGAAAGTTATAGAACACCCCCATGCCAGGATGTCAGGTGGCTGGGGGTGGCCCCTGTTTCCCTCCATCCCCCCTCCACCTCCATTCAGGATTCTTCCACTGAAAAAACTGCCCACGTCCTCTTCTGCGAGATGTTTTGCTCTCTAAGAAGCATTTACGAGAACCCCAGGATGCTAGGTGGCCCTGGGATAGTACTGAGAAGGACCAGATTATGGCAAAGGCAGGAGTGTAACTTAAAATAGATTTTTTTAATTATTAATTTGTCATTTACATGTCTGTACTACTTTGAGTTTATATTTTTGCTCCTCCATACATGCACATACTAACAGATTCCATAAAATGTTCTGCTTTCCCCCTCCTACACCTTCAAGATTCAAACCAATGGCACAAATCCTATTAGTCTCTCAAAGTTCCTCTGTTGCTTCTACAACCAGGCAGTTCAGGAAGCACATCACCACCATGGGTGGCTAATAGATGAAATCACGAGAGTAATTAATCTTTTCCCATAAAGTGTTTGAGCTCCTTACACAGTCTATAAAAAGAGACCTAAATCAACTTATCAGTATGCCCAAATTGGTCAGGACCTCTGAAGCTCAGCAAGTTTCCAGAAAGATAATAACGGCTTAGTGACCTGGGGAGGGAAGCAGAGCATGCACTGACCACACCCTTCTCTGCGCCAGTCACTGGGCAAGACTCTCTCAATACTGCAGCTTGTTTAATTGCTACAAGGCTGAGACCTGGGATTCCCGTGCAGGCCTGCCGGGGGTTGACTAGAGACAGGAAAGAGCCGGCATTGCGTCCCAGGACAAGGGGTGCCTGTGTCACATGCCTGTGTTAGAACATTTGGGTTCTAAGTGTTGACTTCTTATGTGGCCCTGGGTGACTTTGTAATAACTGCATCCCCTCTCCTGGGTCTTAATTTTTGTTTTTTCAAAGACAGGAAGGCTCTGCGTACTTGAAGTCCCTGTTCTGAGGAATCTGAGAGGCTTAAGGTGCAGGGAACATTCCTACCCTCACCTCCACCAGCCCATCTCCCCAGGGCAGAATCAGGTTCCAGGAAAGAGAGCTGAGGGCACTACCAACCTCCCCCGGCACACCAGTGGGAGCAGGAGGGCCTGTGGCACAGATGAATGGAGGCGAGAAGCTCAGACAGGCAGCCGGGCCACCACCAACTTAGACCAGCCCAGGCAACGTTTCACAGCAAATTCTTGCCAGGGCCTCTCCCTCTGCTGCCACTTTTCCTCCCCTAATCCCTGATCTGTGGCCGCCCTCACCTCTGCTCTTGGGATAAGAAGGTGTTGCTGTTCCTGGACGCTGCAAGAAGCTAATGGTTTCTTTCCTGCAGGGTGACTGGGTCCACATGGAGCATCTATGACCACAATAAAGAGGTTGGGGATTACAGGGGGATGAGTAGGCAGAACTCCCAAGGCAAAGTGGTATGGTAATTGAGCCAAGTCACGGCTGGGGCACACAGGAGGGTGTGCAGTGGCTGGGGTGTAGAAATTGGGGGTGGTAGCTGAGGGGGAGAATGTGCCTGTCTGGGCTGGTCCCACCCTGGGGGAATCTGTGGTGATGAAATACCCATCTTCCCCTAACTCTGCCCTCCCTTCCCCCCCTATTTCCCCCCTCTTTTCTATAACCTCTTTTTGGAACAAATGTTTAGTAAATATTTATCAAGAGCATAAATGAATAAATTGAATGGATGAACCAGCCAATCAATGAAGAAAACTCTGGTTTGCCTCCAGCCCTTCAATCTTTCCTATTTGCTTCCTGACTATGCTGAGAATTCATTAAGTGGACGTGACAGGTAGGTGTATCATTCACGTGTCAACTGCCCTCATTTTGGAGACCAGGCAGTAAATCTGGGAGGATTGAGAACAGCATCCCTCCCTACTCCCAGAGAATCTCCACCAAAGCCCCTAGGCCATCCCCTAGTAACCTCTAACATACTTTTCTAACACTCCAGAAAAGCCTCAGAATGATCACTCCCCTTACTGAAGCCTTTCAATAACTTTTTGGAATTTCCTGCTTTTCTCTTCCTGCCCTCATAGGACCCTGGATACAGCATCCTACTGCACCTGGAAGCTGAAGAGATGACACATAGGCATGAGCTTTTCAGAAACAGTGGGGAGACTTAGGACTGACATCTACCAAGGACAGCCTGAGCATCAACCACCAGGGCACCGTCTGAGCAAGATGACCCCTGGAGGCTAATTGAGCCTCATTTTCACTCATTACTGCTTTCAGCTTGCCTGCTCCAGAACTCTCTGCACAGGCTGATCAGTGCCACAGCCGCAGTCAGTGCTGGAGGCTTCAGGGCTCTTTGGAACCCACTTTCTCAGTTGGGTCTGGGATTCATAACATCCAGCTATTTCTGGGGAAAGCTAAAATTTCCCCCTGTCTTTTCTCTGTGTTAATCCTTCCAGATACTAACACCCATTCCCCAGTGTTCCTAAAATTATCACAGCCCACCACAGTCCAGCTTCCAAACCCATCTTCCTGTCACATCTCTGTAAGGAGTTATAACTTTTAATTCCCAAGAGTCAAACCACAACCAAGCTCTAAATCCCAAATCAGAACTCCTATGGGGTACAGACTTGCAATGGTAGAAAGTCATCTGGTTCCATCACCCACTGGGGGCTGGGCAGTGTAGCAGGCACGGGGAAGCAGGGTGTGGGGGTGATCTGAAGAAGGTAGCTCAAGGTCTGTCCTCAGCAAAACCATCATCTAATTCAAGGGTAAGAATCACAGAAAGTGCTAAAAGAGGCTTAGAAGCTAGAGAAAGCCCCCCCCCCACCCCACTCTCACACTGAAGAAATATCTCTTGCAAATAGCACGAAGAGCTTATAGGAGACAGAGGAGTTAAGGGACCGTTTTTCCCCTCAGAGTTCACACAGCCCACAGTCATGTATAGAATACAAAAAAAGAGCATTTTATACACGAGGTGGGGGTGGTTTGCAGAGTCTGGAGGAGGCCAGAGGGAAGAGAGTTCTGATTAGGAAGACCTGAGAAGGTTTTTATGGAAAAGATAAAGAATTAAATGTGTTTTGAAAGGGGAAAATGTTGTTTGATGGAAAGAGGAGGGAGGGGGCCCAAGAGGAAAAAGCAGTGTGAATTAAAATAGAAAGAAGAAAAAATGCCACTAGAGATCATGAAGTCCATTGTGGTTGGGGAAAGTAAGACTACATAAAATTGCTAAGATTTGCTTGCCATGGAGGGTTTTAAAGAACATATTAAGAATTTTGAACTTGATTTTTTTTAAATCTCTTTTTTGTTTTGTTATTGAGGCACATTATTTTACATCCTTGTTAGTGTTTTGGCAGTATAGGATTTCCACCACCACACCCCCTCCCCAGGTGTAGGCACCTCGGCCTTCCCACTGCAAAGCACCCACAGTCCTCCACCATAGCTCACATGTTCTCCACCCCCATCCCTTTACTTTCACCCCTCCCCCTCTGAAAACCAAAGATCTATGGTCAGTTTTTAAAGGTTGGTCTGAAAATTTGTCTTTGCCTCACCCTATGGTTGGTTTCTCTATAGTCCCCATATAAGTGACACCATCAGGTATTTCTCTTCCTCCTTCAGGCTTATTTTGCTTAGCATAATCCCCTCCAGGTCCATCCATGTTGCCACAAATGGCATGAGTTTCTCTTTTTTGATCACTGAATAGTATTCCATTATGTATTTATGGCATATCTTCTTGATCCACTCATTTGTTTTGGCGCACTAAGGTTGTTTCTACATCTTGGCTATTGCAAATAGTAGTGCTGTAGGGCCTCCCCGGTGGTGCAGCAGTTGAGCACTGGGTTGCGAAGCTGCCCGCAGCCTCTGCAGCGCTGGTTTGATCCCCGGCCACCGGGCGAGGGTCCCACATGGCGCGCAGACCTCTCCTGCCGCGCAGACCTCTCCTGCCGCCCGCTGCTCCCCTCAGCAGTGTACTTCGGTCCTTCTGCCTGCTCTGCTCCCCGCTCTGGCTCTGGTGAATTCTCTCACCCTCCCCTGTTTCTGACTGTACCCAGTGCTTGTACAAATAATAAATCTTTAACAAAAACAAAAACAAAAAAGAAACAAGTGAAAAAAAAATAGTAGTGCTATAAACATAGAAGCGTAGGTTTCTTTCAAAATAGTGTTTTTGTGTTCTTTGGGAGGATACCTAAGAGTTGGATTGTTGGATCCTATACCAGCTCCATTTTTAGTCCTTTAGGAACCCCCACACAGCTTTTCATAGGGACTGGACCAGTCTACATTCCCACCAACAGTGTGCAGGGATCCTTTTTCTCCACATCCTCCCCAATACTTGTTATTTCTTATATTTCTAATATGGACCATTTTCACAGATGTAAGATGTTACCTCATTGTGGTTTTGATATATATTTCCCTAGTGATAGGTAATGATGAGAATTTATCATGTGTCTGCTGGCCATTCGTATTAGACGTCTTTTTTTTAAAGATTTTTTAATTTATGCATACAAGAGCTGGGGTACAGGCCAGAGGTGTGGAGGGGTGAGAGGATTCACCAGAGACAGAATGGGGACCAGAACAGGCAAATCGACTGAAATACACTGCTTAGGGGAGCAGCAGGTGAGACAGGAGAGGTCTGCTGTGCCGTGTGGGAATCTCTCTGGCCGGCCAGGACTCAAACCCACGCTGCAGAGGCTGCGGACAGCTTCACAGCGCGGCGTTCAACCTGCTGCACCACTGGGGAGGTGCTGATTTTTTTTTTTTAATCTTTGTTAATTTTTGTACTGCATTTGATTTCTCCCCTCTGGTGTAGTCCCTGTAGCTCTCCCATCAACACAGCACCACACAGCACCTGTGACCCATCTCCATAGTTCTTGTGCTCTTCCCTCCTGTCTTGGCCCCTCTCCTCTTCCCCTCACCCCCGCTGTATGCTCAGATCTATGGTCAGCTTGCAAGATTTGTCTTTTTCTCAACCTTTTCTTCAGTTTCTCTATATTCTACATAAATGAAACCACGTGATATTTATCTTTTTTCTTCTGACTTATTTCACTTATCATAATCCTTTCCAACTTGTATTGGACTTGATCCTTATGGGAAAATGTTAATTCTTTCTTTTTATAAAAGACTGTAGGGCCTCCCTGGTGGTGCAAGGGGTTAAGTCTCAGCATTATGAAGCTATCAGCAGCCACTGAAGCAAGAGTTTGATCCCCAGCCAGGGATCTAACCCACATGGTGCAGCAGACCTCGCCTGTCTCGCCCGCTGCTCCCCTCAGCAGTGTATTTCTGTCAATCTGCCTGTTCTGCTCCCCACTCTGTCTCTGGTGAATCCTCCCAACACCCCCCCCACCTCTGGCCTACACCCCATCTCTTGTATGCATAAATAAATAAATTAAAAAATAATAAAATACTGTAACCCTTCTTGAGAAGAGAAAATCATTGTAGGGATAGTATGAAAAATAAATCAGAAAGGAGGACTGGAGGCAGGGAGATGTGTTAATACTTATAAACAGTCACAGCAAACAGCAGTGAGCAACTCCACTGAGCAGTAGCAGGAACAAAGGTGAGGAGAGGAGAGAGATAAGAAAGGAGTTAGCATGGAACTCAGAGCGTGAAGAGACCTCGGGGAGCAGACTTGCAGAGGTGGGAAGGCATCCAGTTCATCCAGTCATGGCTTCAAACCCCTCCCTCCTTTATAGATAAGGAGGGAAACGGAGTTTCCAAGTTCACAGTGAAAGTGATTGTATACCCTGGGCTTCCAATTCTCAATTCAAGGGCTCCCTGGGCCACAAGAAGCTTCAGGAAAAAGCCAGAGGATATTTGTGCTTGAAAGGGGAAGGCAAAGGCCTACCCATTTGCCGAGGACCAGCACAGCAGTAGACGATGAGGCCACCTCAGGGTTGAAAAAAGCGTGCAGGGTGGTCAGGGCGTCGGTGAAAGAAATGACAAACAGACACACTTCAAGAGTGAAAATCTGAGTGTAATTTTCTTTGAGTTTGTGACCAGTATATATATGTTTTCCAAAAGCACAGGAATGAATATTAATGAAATTAGCTTGCTCATGGGCTCAGTCTATCACCATCGGGGAGGTGATCTACATAACAAGCAATGACCATTATAGAAGAAAGAAGGAAGTTTAGAAAGACAAATAAGGGATTAAAGTTTGTAGTTCTAGAAAGACAGGATAAGATTTTTAGCATTCTTGTAGTGGTTCTTGGTGGTCGTTATCTTTTGATAAGCTTCTGCCTTTTCAGGGAACTTCCGCTGAACTTCCTCTGCTTCAGGGTGTTATGCTGTTCTCCCGCCGCGCGCTGGTTGCCCAGCCGGATCTAGGGACCGTGGCGAAAGCCATTCCTAAAGGTCACTGCGGGGGGAGGTGCAGCAGGTAGGGTTTTGCTGTTCTTCCCCTGCGCGCTGGTTGCCCAGCCGGACCTAGGGCCGGTTAACCCTAAAGGTCACTGCAGGGGGAGGTGCAGCACCCATTGACATCCACAAACTCACCTCTTTCCATCTCGATGGAGCAGAAGCAGGGAGTAGAAGGGTGAGACACAGAAATTGAAAACACTGATGGGACCCAAGTGAACTGCTGACAATACCTAAAATGCTATTGAAGCTGCACACACTACAAAGCACATTTACCTATTTTCCCCGTCCCCTTTCCTTCACTCCTACTTTACTTCAGGACACATTCATTCTTTTGGTCACCAAACTTAGTGACTGATGGCCTGCAAGTTCGTGTGAGACCCTTGGGAGGTGCAGGGCCCACCAATAGCCGGCTTCCTGTCTCTGCCTCTCAGTCAGATGGCTTTGGTACATTGGCGTCAAGTCAAGACTTGTAAACAAGCCATCCTGCTCCAGAAAGTTCCTTAGAAACAACTCAAAACAGTTCCACAGTTCCTCAGAAAGCTAAACATAGAGTCATCATGTGACCCAGCACATGCCAGTCCTAATACATGCCCAAGAGAACTGGAAACATGTCCCCACAGTGACTGACATGAATGCTCACCACACTGTTCATAATAGTCGAAGGGGGAAACAACTCCAATGGATAAACAAAGTGGGATCTGTCCTTACAGTGGAATATTTTGCAGCCTTAAAAAGAAATGAAGTACTGACACCTGATACGACATGGATGCACTGTGTGTACACTGTGCTAAGTGACATTAGCCACCAAGAAAGGCCACACACACATGATTCCATTTGTATGTAGCTCCCAGAATGGGTAAATCTGTAGAGAGAGAAAGAGCAATTTATGGGGATAGGGAAGGCAGAATAGGGAATGGCTGCTAATGGGGCAAGTTTCTCTGAGGGAGATGAAAATGTTCTAAAATTAGGTTTTCGTGATGGTTGCACATTTCTAAAAATATATATACTGATTTGCACACTTTAAATGGGTGAATCTTGTGGTGAGCAAATTATATCTTACTACAGTTTTTTAACAAAAAGGAGGGGGAAACTCAGAAACTTGATGTGAATGACTCAAAATCTGCCACAGGTGATAGATTTTCAAGACTTTTGTTTTGATCCAAAGCATTGTTAATGATATTCTAGAAATTACTTAAAATTCCATTGGCTGTGTTCAGCCATGAATTCTGACACTTTCTGGCTCATTTCCTTGGGGGAGGGGGCAAAAGGAACCGAAACATTGAGGAGAGGGCAGATGATGAGCTCTTGTATCCCAAACCAAAATCCTATAGTAGAAAAAAAAGCTGATTTACAAGTGATTATGCGAAGCCCAGCTCGGACTAAGACCTGCACCCTAGAAACCCAAGAACCCCAAACCTCCTTTCCTTGGAGCAGAACACATTTTCTGACAAGCTTAAAATATTGCTGAGGCTAGTGTTATCTTCAAAAACCACTGACTCGCACAGATGCCATTAATATGGAAATGGCCTATAATTAGCAGAAAGGTAATTCATCTGCCGGGGAAGATTTTTAAATGAGAACTTATTTTGAAGATGATAATAAATGCAATATCAGGAAATCTCAAAGAGTTTTATGTCTATTAATTAGTTCCATTCCTCTCCAGAGGAAGGTGTTCATTTGTCCATATGCAGTTTATCTGCCTGCTTAATGTCAAAGGACTAAGCAGGGTTGGAGAGTCTACCCCAGGATTGCACAGGAGCCTTCCTTGTGATACAAACAGCCATCCTCCAGGCCTGTGGATTTCATCTCACTGTGGCACCCAACATCTCAGCAGAAGGAAAAAGGAAACCTAAGAGTTCCGTAATTATCCCTAATGATTCAGTCAAAACATGACAAGGAAACTCCCTGAAAACCCCATTAGCGCAAAATAGATCCTGCCACACCCACAAGGAGCATCCACATCCCATAGAAAATGGACAGCCAAGACTTGCAGTGGGGTCAAGAATTGTAGGGACCAAGTGCTGGTGAGTGTGTGGAGGGAAAAAAGAACACTTTTGCACTGTTGGTGGGGATATAGACTGGCCCAACCCTGTGGAAAGCAGTGTGGAGGTGCCTCAAAAGTCTAAAAATGGAACTTCCAAAGGACCCAACAATTTAACTCCTAGGAAACTACCCGAAGAACACAAAAAACTAATTTGAAAGGAAACCTGCACACCTATGTTTATTGCAGTACTATTTACAATAATAGTATTTACAATATTGTATTTACTAATACAATATAGTACAGTAGTACTATTTACAATATTGTATTTACTAATACAATAGTACAGTAGTACTATTCACAATATTGTATTTATTAATACAATAGTACAATAGTACTATTTACAATATTGCAGCAACATGGATGGAGCTGGAAGGGAGTATGCTCGACAAAACAAACCAGGAGAAAGACAAATTCTTAATGGTGCCACTTATATGTGGTATATGTAGAAACTAATCAAGGGGTCAAAGACAACTTAAAAATCAACCCCTGAAAGCTGACCAAAGATCTGAGGCACTCAGAGGGGGAGTCTTCAGGGGAGTGAGAAGAAGGAAGGGGGACACTGTAGGGGATGGGGTACAGTGGAACTTCTTCAACCTCATTATGTTATTTGGAAAGACAAGGGTCCTTGTGCGCTGTAGGTTTTCTTTTTATAAGTTACAAACATTTGTGTTTCTCCTTAAATAGATGATAAGTTCCTTTCTTGTGAGACCATTTAGGTACTAGAATAATAATATTTGACTGGTTAAGCACCAGGAGGTTCTCATGGAATAGTCAGATTCCTTCATAGCATGTCATTAGGAAGTTGTTTTGTTCTTACTCATTTCAAGTTTGTGGAAAGCTATTTCTCTCATTGGGGAGGTTGGCAATCACTGGTCCTGTTCAAAAACAGACAGTATAACATAAAGGTTATGAACAAGGGCTTTAGAATCAGAAGATAAGGGTTCAAACCCCAGCCCAGTCAATTACAAGCATATGACACTAAACAAGTTAATTATCCTCTCAACTTCTGTGACCGGGTTAAAAAAAAAGAAGAAGAAGAAGAAGGTATTATGCCCTGCCTTGTGGGATGTTGTGGGAAATAAATAAGAAGAAAACACATTTAAATGTTTAATATAGAATCCAGGATACAAAACTAAATCAATTATAGCTTAAAAAATCTTGCCTTTGAGACAGCAAGGCCACACTCCAACATAACTACAAATAAGCAAAATAAATTGAAAAAAATAGGTCCTTAAAACAAAACAAAAATAAAGTCCTCATGCAATTTATTAATGTTAACTAAGTAACAACATCCATAATTTTGTCCCCACCCCATTTTCCACAGAATAAGAATGAGCACCACGTTTCTGAGCCTTTATCAACTTCATGAACAGAGCAAGGTTAAAATCGAACCTCTAAAGTCTTTGCTCAAACCTCTGTTTTGGTTGAAGAAACTCAAGACCAAAACTTTAAGTGATTTGTCAAAAATGACCCAGTGTTATGAATTCTTCAAATATGTGTTATTTCTAGCCTCTGTATCATCCCCCTCATCCTTCTACTCAACCTCTCCCAATATAATCAATGACAGTAGCAATTTGAACTTCCAAGAAGTATCGCGTGCATCCCACCTCCCTGAGACTGAAAGTTCCTTAGGACAAGAACAGTGTCTCTTATCTCTGTGCCTACAAAAGGGCCCCCCATGTGCTCACAGTGCCCCACTGAGTAACTGATGGGGATCAGCAGGTCCATCTATGCTCTCCCAAGAGAGGCCATCAAGTGTTGGATGTCTGCATACCCAGCAGACCCTACTGTTAAGCTCATATTCTTCCTCTCCACTGTGGCATCAGGCAGAACACTGCCCATCTACACAACAGAAACAGTGGCTAGGGAGCCCTGGAGAATATCAACAGAAAGGGGGCCACAGCTTTGGCTGTGTTTTCTATTACCCCTACTCCCCTTATTTGCCTCTGAGGTCACCAAACCTTCTCTTCTTCTTCTTTTTCTTCTTCTTCTTCATCTTCTTCTCTCTCTTTTTTTTTTTTTTTTTTTTTTTTTGGTATATATGTGCTTTAAAAGTTGTTTTCCAGTTTCAGTTCCTTTTGAGAGCCCTTTGTCCATTGCAGGGGAAAGAGGCATGGAAAAGCAGGGTGGGCAGCCAGCCAGGGGTGAGCCATGGAAGTCCTGCTGTGGTTGCCATAGTCACACAGGAACTCCTCCCAGGCCAGGATGGGGATGAGGGATGAGGATGCGGTGAGGCCTGCCTGGTGTCATGCAGAGTGGTCTGCCAGTTCCCACTCTTGCTGTTGAGTGAGCAGCCTGTCTAGGTGGTTTGTTTCTCTAGTTGCATATCCATGCAGTCAGTTTTGCCCGGATACTGAATAGTACATGTAGCAGCCAGTGGAGGGGTCTTGTCCTCAGCGCTCACTGTGAGGTCCCCATGGTCTCCCATCGCGACCTCACCCAGGAGCACTTCTTGGTGGCTCCCATATCTCTGCCTTGGCCGTCTATCTTCACATCTTCTTCCTTTCCATTTTCAATCAATTCGTCTACTCTTCCTTTCTTCACACAGCAGCTCCACTTTGCTTACCAAATCTTCTCTTGGCTTTTCGTTCTAAGAGGTAAGAAGAGCTAGAACTGAAAAGCATTTATAAGTCAAGTTACAAAGGTAGAAAGGGAATCTTAGCGTGAGCCATCTCTCAGTGCCTATTAACAGACTTAAGCAAGTCCTGACTGGCACTGCAAGACCCAAACACAGAGAGGACACGAGGGAAGGGGGAATGACAAGACATAAACTCAGTGAAACGCCAGTAGGAGGGCTGACTTCAGAAGTCACATTTCTTCAGTACACCATAGTTCTCCTAGGTACGCAGACTTAAAATCTGTAGAGCCTCTCCCGACCTCTCCATGTTCTCCACCCTTCATCTAATCTCTCCCAAGCCCATCCTCTCATTCCTTCTATCACCCAACTACCTTCCATGGCATTCAAGTCAAAGCCTTTGTGGTTTCTCAGGTGGGTGGTACAACAGACTCCTAACTGGTCTCCCTGCACAGACCTCCTCTTTCTACTTCATTCCACCACTGTCTAGGGAGACCAACCTGCTCCCAGTTGCCCAGAACTCTCCCAATTTTAGCACTGAAAATCTCATGTCCTTGGAAACCCCTTACTCCCAGGCAAACTGAGACAGCTGGTCACTTTAGATTACAATCATCCCCTAAACACTGCTTGGATCCTGTCACTTTTCTGAACAAAGTGTTCCCTGCTTCCTATTTCTCATTAAAATAAACCCTCAAGCAGGCCCCAAATCTGCCTCAGAAGACATAGAAGAAGGCACATTGGACTAGGTAAAGAAACAATGACTTGGGCCTTCCTGGTGGCACAAGGGGTAAAGACGCAACCTATGAAGCTGTCTGCAGCCGCTGCAGCACGGGTTCGATCCCCGGCCAGGGAGCTACCCACATGGTGTAGCAGACCTCTCCTGACTTGTCCACTGCTCCCCTCAGCAGTGTATTTCGGTCAATCTGCCTGTTCTGTTCCCTGCTCTGTCTCTGGTGAATCCTCTCAGCCCTACATGTCCAGCCTGTACCTCAGTTCTTGTATGCATAAATAAATCTTTTTTAAAAAAGAAAGAAACAATGACTCTAGGAATGACTTTTCAGAACCCTGGAGACCCTGTGCAAGTAACACAATCTGGCTGAACCCCTGGTTTCCTCATCTGTAAAATGAGAATGCTAATGAAGCGGGTGTGTACCGTTAATTTAGCCCTTGAACAACCACAGGTTCTTGTCCCATAAAGCCATAAAAAGGAATTCACAGACTTTTTAGTTACTAGAGAAAAGCAAATTTTGTTCAATAAAGGGAAGTTTATTTAAAGTAAGAAAGCAAGGACACTCAGATACACTGTACCTGGATGGGGGTGAGGGGGTGGGGGAAGAAGACCTTGTGGGCCGTGTCTAGAAGTATTTAAACTTTTTTTCTCCTAAAATCTCATCATCCTACCCTGTGATTGGCTCTCTCTCCCAGTGGCCATACTGCTCTAAGCAGATGTGCCCATTTTCCCAGCTCTTACTATAGGGCTTCTCCTTTTACCTCCCCTATCCACGGTCTTACTCTTTCAAGTTATTGTCCTTGTTTATTTAGTCCTCCTGGACTTTCTGAACTCATCTCTGGGTATGTTTTGGTTAGTAACTCTTAGAATTTACTGTCCTTATCTCAGAAGCCTCTTAGACTCTCCCAAAGCCCCTGCCTGTGCTGTCCCTGAAGCTGCCTACTTAACCTAACTTGCCCTGGGACTCACTAAGTCAGCTCCAAAATTCTCTACTGCTGTTCTTCTATATACCCTGTGCTCCAACCAGACTCACCAGCTCACTCTAATCCAAATACACCCTATACAATCTCACCTCTGTGCCTTTAATCTCTTCCTTCTCCCCACCAGAATTTCTCTGTTTTCTTCCCTATCCACCTGAATGTGGGGCCTCCCTGGCAGCCGGGGAGTTAAATCTCAGTGCTATCCCCTATCCACATGAATGCTTTGAGGAACAATATTAATCTCACTTCCCAAGGGAAGCCTGGCCCAGCCCATGAAAGTCCCTGGGGAATGGAGTTGGCATCAGAGACCAGGGTCTCTATTTATTCCCCATCTCTGCACCCAGGCCATGCCAGCATGCACGTAGGAATTCTCACACTCAGGATTTATCATTCCTGCTCCTGCATACAAAATGTTTTTCTATGTGGAGCTTTTTTATTTCAACTGGATTAAAATCTCCCTGCACTTTTGTGATTTCTGTGTAGCATTGAAAGCACAGTCAATAATAGCAAATGGTATTACTAATAATTGAGTGACGTATGGGAACACGGGAAAAAGTTCAACAAGGAATCTAGTGAGACAAAAGTAGAAGGATAAATTCTAGATAAAACTAGAATTTTTTGCCCTGACACAAGATTCTCAAATGTTTTCATAATTCAATATTTTGCTTATTTCAAACATTTACTAAGAATCTCCTATGCTTAAGATATTCAGGAATGACATGGGTGCAGAGATAGGGAATAAATGAAGACCCTGGACCCTGACAGCATCTCTATTCAGGAATCACAGATAGTCCATGTTGTCCCTCAACTCTAACTTATCAGTAAGACCTTAGAAGACTCAAGGGGAGGCAGCTCCACCATCATCACTCCCACCCGCCTCCCAAATTGATCAGGTATCTAATTCTACCACTTGTCTGCAGAGCTGTTAAATTTTTAAAAAATTCAAAATAGGTCAACAGATTAAAAATCAACAATTACCTATATAAGTAGGACATTAGCCCTAAGACAAATCTCTTCCAAGAACTATATCCTGGTCATAGACTTAGAATCTCTAGTTTCTGCTCCGACAGATTGATAATCTTCTTAAGTAAGATTTGAAAGTTCCTCCATTAGTCTTGGTAATTGACACATATTAAAGATGAACTCAACCTAGACCTCTGCCCCTTGGGACCCCCCCCCCCAGAATGCACACATGCATACACACACTACCCTAATTAAATGGGGCTGGGACTTGAACAATGTCACCTACACTAATGACAAACAGGTTTGTGAGCAAGTGGGGGAAGGAAATAAACCAAACGGTTTGCAGAGGGAGAGGTCAAACTGGGCTGAGCTGGGCTGGACCCAGAGTGATTCAGGCTCTGCCCCAGAATGGGTGTCTCCTGGGATGGCCTATTAGGATAATTAAAATCCACATAAATAGGATGGGTTTTCAGCTCTCCAGTATCCTCTCCAGCTTCTGCATCTTCGGCTCATTCCTCCTCAATCAGGTAAGACATGCATGGGGTAGCAACAACAGAGTCCACGGGGCTCTTGATGGTGGCTGGGATGCGCTGGTCTGAACTGTGTCCCTGTGGCTGACAGTGTTGGGTGCCCTCCTGCCACTGCTTCTTGGTTTTGTCTGAGAATATGTTGATATGGGGCAGCCTGCTTTTGAACCTATAAAATTCTATGCCTTGGTTTCCACATGTCCTAGACATCCTAAAACTGTGAGCTAGACATACTAAAACTGTGAGCTAGAGTGCATAGTCCCCCATGGAGGAACATTTACCTTTTGTGCAAGTTAGGCAAAACCCAAGAATGTATAGCATCAGGGTGTAAGGCTCCGGTGGGGCCTGCAATAAATTGATACAAGGCTTGTCCTATGCAATCATTATTTGCCTCCTCTCCTTATAGATATCACTGCATGCTTTTGGAAGCCCAGTGTGTTTTTCAGCAAGGATTTCAGTTTGGAGGCTTGGAAACTCAGTAGCTAGACTCACTGCAAAAGACATATCATCCAGATCCAGATCTCAAAAGACTCTAGCCTCCCACAGGGACAATATGAACCTAGCTGACTGAGTATACTTCCCATTATCTGTGAGTTTCCTCCCGCTTGCTCTTTTTATTTGTAACAATTTTTGTACTCACTGATTCTACTTTGCAAGCATAATCCCAAAATGACCATTCTGGCCGGAAGCACTTGTTGGAATTTAACCTTTCAGAGAATCTCCTTGGCCCGATGCGAGAGACTGCTCGCCTCCTTCCCCACTTGAACAATGTTCATTAGAAGACCGAGGGCTGTTCAGTGGCGTCTATTTAGTGCCCTTCATTGGTTAAAATTATGCCTTACTGCTTTGCTTTCTGGCACTGCCTCCAGGGTTTCCTAATCACCCTTCCTTTTCATTCTAATCATGAGAATTTCAACAAAGCAAGTCCCACCTGGAGTAGAGGAAGAGGCATGTAAACATCTACCATATATATTTTGGCTTTCAGGAAACAGCCACTTTTTCTAGCAAGAGACACAGAGTTTGCACCCATTTCCCACAGTAGCACCCGATATTGGGAACCTGATTTTGGTTCAAAGGGATTGAAGGGTATGGTTAAGAAGGGGCTCTAACAAAGAGGGGTCACTTTCTAAACTTCTTTTCCTGACAGAAGGGCCACTTGCCCTCTGAAAATGCTGTCTCCTGGTCTTCATCTTAAATACACACAGAATTTCATTTCTTCTTTCAGGTTCACCTGTCTTTGTCAAAATGGCTCAACTCCTGCGCAGCATACTCACCTTGATCGAAGTGTTCCAGAAATATGCCAAAGAGAATGGGGATTGTACCTCGCTGTGCAAGAAGGAGTTGAAGCACCTGCTTTTGACTGAGTTTGGAGATGTCCTCCGGGTAAGACGCATAGATTTTTGGTCCCATGGAGTGAAATGTAAGTGACACTGACACTTACACCCAAGACTTGATTTTTTTTTTAAACAAACAATTGGTGGATTCTTTCTGATTTCCTTTTTTTTTTTTTTAAATTTATTTATTTATTTATACAAGCACTGGGTATAGTCAGAAGCGCGGGAGTGTGAGAGAATTCACCAGAGCCAGAGCGGGGAGCACAGCAGGCAGAAGGACCGAAGTACACTGCTGAGGGGAGCAGCGGGCGGCAGGAGAGGTCTGCGAGCCATGTGGGACCCTCCTCTGGAGCAGCCGGGGATTGAACCGGCGCTGCAGAGGCTGCGGGAAGCTTCACAACCCAGCACTCAACCGCTGTGCCACCGGGGAAGCCTAAGACTTGATGTTTTTATTTGCACATGTTCTTCCTGTAACTAAAAGAATTTCCTTAATACTTCTCTCCCAGCACACATACACACAGGCATACTATGTGCACAGGCAGACAACATGCTCACACACACACACACATACACACACCTTCTTATACTTGCGTTTGAGCAAGTAGAAGTACAGCTTCAAACTGAAAATCATTTCTCACAAGAAAATGTGAGATGATATATTGATTTCTATAGTTTAGTACTATCTACACATCTTATTGTTCATTCATTCATTCATTCATTCATTCAATAAAGAGTTGTTGAGCACCTGCTCCATCACTAGGCATTGGGGACTTAAACATGAATAGAACCAGTCTCTTCCCTGCAGGATTTCACAAGATGGTGGGAAATGAGTATATATTTACTTATTTATAAGTAATATAAATGAATATAAATAGTATATAAAAAATTAGAATATTGCATATCAGGGGATAGAATAGCTTCTCCCAAATGACTCAAAGTAATTATTGCCAGAGATGATTTAAACAAGTGTATCTACTTCCCTGCAGTTATAGTCTTATTGCTCCAGTGGGAGGAAGTACTGAGAACCAGCTGCTCAAAGCCAAGAACCCAGCCTAACCCACTTCAGATTAATGGTTTCTCACTCAAGGTGGGGGGAAGGAGCTAATGGACTGAATGAACTAGGGCATGGACATTGGCACATATGTTAGTATCCATAGGAAAACATCTAATTTTTCTCTTTTTGATTTTCTTATAGAAACCAAATGACCCAGAGACTGTGGAAACCATCCTGAACCTCTTGGATAAAGACAGAAATGAACGTGTTGATTTTCGTGAATATCTCCTGTTGGTGTTCCAACTGGCCCAAGCCTGTTATCATCAGCTGGATGATGGGTCATGTGGAGATAGCAATTCTCAACAAGAAGAGGAGAAGGAGGGAACAAGAGACCATGGGTTTCCAGGAAATACAAGCAGACAACAAAGACAGAGGCATGAAGAAGAAAGATGGGACTCCCACTATGGTCAGTCTGAGAGACAAGAGAGGGACTCACGACATGGTCAGTATGAAAGACAAGACAGGGGCACCCACCAAGGTCAGTCTGAGAGACAAGAGAGGGACTCTCACTGTGGTCAGTCTGAGAGAGAAGGAAGAGATTCCCACCATGGTCAGTCTGGGAGACAAGAGAGGGACTCCCACCATGGTCATTCTGAGAGTCAAGATAAGGACTACCATCATGGTCAGTCTGAGAGACAAGGAAGAGATTCCCACTGTGGTCATTCTGAGAGCCAATATAGGGACTCCTACCACGGTCATTCTGAGAGGCAAGGAAGACACTCCCACCATGGTCAGTCTGAAAGCCAAGACAGGTATTCCCACTATGGCCATTCTGAGAGACAAGGAAGAGACTCCCACTGCGGTCAGTCTGAGAGACAAGATAGGGATCACCACCATGGACATTCTGAGAGGCAAGGAAGACACTCCCACCATGGCCATTCTGAGAGACAAGGGACAGACTCCCACTGTGGTCAGTCTGAGAGAAGAGATAGGGTCTCCCACCATGGTCATTCTGAGAGACAAGGAAGAGACTCCTACCACGGTCAGTCTGAGAGCCAAGGGAGAGATTCCCACCATGGTCAGTCTGAGATCCAAGATAGGGACTCCCACCGTGGTCATTCTGAGAAACAAGGAAGACTCTCCCACCATGGTCAGTCTGAGAGCCAAGGGAGAGATTCCCACCATGGTCAGTCTGAGAGCCAAGATAGGTACTCCCACCATGGTCAGTCTGAGAGCCAAGATAGGGACTCCCACCATGGTCATTCTGAGAGACAAGGAAGAGACTCCCACCATGGTCAGTCTGAGAGCCAAGATAGGGTCTCCCACCATGGTCAGTCTGAGAGCCAAGATAGGGACTCCCACTGTGGTCATTCTGAGAGACAAGGAAGAGACTCCCACCATGGTCAGTCTGAGAGCTGGGATAGGGTCTCCCACCATGGTCATTCTGAGAGACAAGGAAGAGACTCCCACCATGGTCAGTCTGAGAGCCAGGATAGGGTCTCCCACCATGGTCATTCTGAGAGACAAGGGAGAGACTCCCAGTGTGGTCAGTCTGAGAGCCAAGATAGGGTCTCCCACCATGGTCATTCTGAGAGCCAAGGGAGAGACTCCCACCATGGTCAGTCTGAGAACCAAGATAGGTACTCCCACCATAGCCATTCTGAGAGACAAGGGAGAGAGTCCCACCACGGTCAGTCTGAGAGCCAAGGGAGAGACTCCCACCATGGTCAGTCTGAGAGCCAAGATAGGTACTCCCACCATGGCCATTCTGAGAGACAAGGAACAGACTCTCACTGTGGTCAGTCTGAGAGACAAAATAGGGTCTCCCACCATGGTCATTCTGAGAGACAAGGAAGAGACTCCCACCATCATCAGTCTGAGAGCCAAGATAGGGACTCCCACCATGGTCATTCTGAGAGACAAGGGAGAGACTCCCACTGTGGTCAGTCTGAGAGACAATATAGGGATCACCACCATGGTCATTCTGAGAGACAAGGGAGCGACTCCCACCATGGTCAGTCTGAGAGCCAAGATAGGGTCTCCCACCATGGTCATTCTGAGAAACAAGGAAGAGACTCCCACCATGGTCAGCCTGAGAGCCAAGATAGGCACTCCCACCATGGTCATTCTGAGAGACAAGGGAGAGACTCCCACTATGGTCAGTCTGAGAGACAAGACAGGGACTCACACTGTGGTGAGCGTGGGACAGAAGAAAGGGACTCTAGCTTTGGTCAAAGTTTAAATCATAAATCTAGTAGCAACCAGACTAGAAGGCAAGGATACATCCTTGCCTTAAATCAATATGAAGAACAAGTGCAAACTTCTGGTTATGGCCAGTCTGAAAGGCTTGGACTACAGTCGAGCTATGGTCAATCTAGAAGACTAGGGGAGGACTCTTATTCTAGTCATACAAACCAACAGGAAATAGGGTCTTATAGACCAACTGGGAGGCTGTGTCAGGAATCAGGTCTTGGCAATAGATATGGGCAAGAAACTGATTCTCAATATGGCCAGACAGTCAACCAAGCCCAGAGTTCCCACTATGGTCAGACAGAAAGACAAGGCCTAGGATCTCAGTATGGCCAGACAAACAGACAAGGCCAGAGTTATGGTCAGACAGACAGACAAGCCCTAGGATCTCAGTTTGGTCAGCCTGGCAGACAAGGCCAGAGTTATTGTTATGATCAGACAGAGAGACAAGGCCTGAGCTCTCCATATGACCAGAAAGACAGACAAGGTCAAAGTCATTGTTATGACCAGACAGGCAGACAAAGCCAGAGTTATGATTATGGTCAGACAGACAGACAAGGCCTGAGCTCTCCATATCACCAGACAGATAGACAAAACCAGAGTTATTGTTATGACCAGGCAGGCAGACAAAGCCAAAATTATAGCTATGGTCAGACAGAAAGACAGGGTCTAAGCTCTCCATATGGTCAGTCAGCCACAGGGGAAAATAGGCAAAACAGGTACTTCCAAGAGAAAGAGGGATCTAACAGAGACTCGTATGTTGAACAACCAGGGAGGTCTGGGATGCAAAGTCAACAGACTCAAGGACATAGATACCAGCCTAGCGAAGCACAGTGGGCCAGCCACCAGGCCTGGGGGAGTGAGAAGGATAGCTACCTCCCCCAACACAAACTTGTGGCACAAATCCAGCAAGAAAGGCCATCATGCAGTAGTGAGCAGGGTCACAGACAGACCCAGACCAGTCAGAGTTGCACTGTGGGGCAGAGCCAGAAAAAGGAAGAGCAAAACCATCAAAACTGGGGTAAATGTGGTCAGGAAGGTAAGGAAAGTCCATGTGAAGCACGAGGCAGGAAAAGCCATGAAGAACAAAGCCATCAGACAAGAGGTAGGCAAACCCACAGAGAGGAAGAGAGCTGTCAGACAAGGGGCATGCATACCCATGGAGAACAAAGCCATCAGACAACGGGCAGGCAAACCCATGGAGAACAAAGCCATCAAACAAGGAGCAGGCAAAGCCATGGAGAGGAAGTGAGCTGTCAGACAAGGGGCAGGCAAACCCATGGAGAACAAAGCCATCAGACAATAGGAAGGCAGATCCATGGAGAACAAAGCCATCAGACAACGGGCAGGCAAATCCATGGAGAGCAAAGCCATCAGACAAGGAGCAGGCAAACCCATGGAGAGGAAGATCACAACTGTCAACAACAGAATAGGCAAACCCACGAGGAGAAAGAGAAGTACCAAGGGTCCCAGGGCCAACAATCCCATGGGATAGCACAAGGGGGCTGTGCTGACAGAGAAAAATTCCCAGGTTCACAGGGAAGGGGCAGTGGGGTGAGCCTCCACCCACTCCAGAGCAGTGGGAAACCCCAAATAAGAGAACAGAGTGGAAGCCAAAATCCCTGGACAGCTGTCGGTGCCAACCCCCTCTATGACTACGTGCAAGAGCAGAAAGCACAAGGGCACGAGGCTATGCATCAGTGCTGAAGCTATAAGAAGCCAAGGGGAAAGAATTCTCTGTGTCAAGTTCATCTGTTTAAGAGGCTTAAAATACATGACTTCCTCCTCTCCTGTGTTCTATCTACATGCTAGGATGCTTTGGGGAGCTAGTATTCTCTTTTAGGGCATTTCAGTTCTTTGAGAAGCAAGCAGTTCTCAGGTGGTGAAAAGTGGGTGAAAAGTGGGTAAAAAGTGAATGGTAAATTGGGTGAAATAATCAGATCCCAATTTTGATTAATTTGGGGATTTAAACAATTTCTTAGTTTTCCCTCCATGTAAGTGGGATATGGATGGATCATTGAAGGGTAGAAACTTCTCCCAAAAGTTCAGAAACAAGAAAGGTATTCTGAAGATATGGAGTACAAGAAGAGGACACCTGGACTTTGGTGAACTTTGGCTCCTATGGATGAAGCATCAGGAATCACAAACCTCAGACTGTTAAGTAAGATGAAACACCGTGAGCGACTAGTTGATGGAAGAGCCAGAGACCTCAGAGGGCATCTCTGATGTCATTAACACCTCCCCTGCCCAAGCTCCTATCCCTGATCAGAGGTCCTGTCTACTGAGCTCCTATTACTTGAGCTAACTGATCTGATTCCTACTCAATGCCTTTCAGTTTCTGATCATATAAAATAGAGAGAAAGCATACGTCATCTGTTTGCAGAGTCCAAGGAGCCAAAATTGTCAGTCCATAGCTCCTGGGGCTGAAAACCCTTCACAAGAAAATCTATGGAATTGTATTAAATCCCCAATAAATGATTGGTGAGCAAGGAACTTGATGATCCTTTTCCTTCTTCATGTAGAGCCATGCTATCTTCACTTGTGGGTCATTTCCCCATGAAGAAGACTTCATTTCTGAACTTCTACACTCTCTTTGATCCTGGAGTTCCTGGGCACTGAAAAAATAAGAATCAATATTAACCAAAACAAAAAACAAAAAACACACAACAGAGTCAAAAGGAACTTATCTAAATAGTTCCAGCAACTGTGCACTCCACAGGGGAGTCACAGTTGACCTTTCCCTCCCCACCCCCATTTACCTCTACATTGAAGTGGTCATTAAGTTTTGCAAACTCTACATCCTCCATATCTCTTGAATCTCTTCCTACTTCTTCATCTCCACTGCCTTAAACTCCCTTCTCCTTAGTGACTCCTCTGTGACTTTAGAATAAAATTCACCTTCCTTAGCATGGCACAAAACCCCTTTTACTCTCCGTCCCAGCTGTCCTACCCAGCCAAGTCTCACACAAGGTCCCTCCCAGGAGCATCTGATGCTCCAACCATGACAACTTTGCCTTTTCTTAGTACGCCATGGTCTTTCGTTATTTGTAACTTTGCATATACCATTACATAACCTGAAGTATTTCTCTCCCTTATCTGCCCGACAAAAACCGAGGTATCCTCTGTGTCCCAACTAAACATCACATCTTCTGAACAGCCTTCCTAGACACTCAAGCACCCCTTTCTCTATGTTCCCACTAACTTCCATTGTATCATTTATTATACCTTCTATCATAATTATCTCACTGACAAATTGGGAATAAGAGCATAATCTTATTCAACTCTTTGGCACTTAGTATAGCCACTGCATAATTTATTGCTTCTTGAATAAGTAGGCAGATAAAGGAAATTAATCTGACTTAGGAATAAATTCATTCGAATGTTTATTAGGTCTCTACAGATAAGGGAGTTTGAATGAGACCTATTCAATTGATGAAATAGTAACCATTTCATATAGTTTAAGCAAAGGGGGATTTAATGCCTAGAATTATAAAGATGGGATTATTAAAAATCAGTTGGCAATTTCTGGAACTATTGAATTCAATACATCACCAGTGCTGCAGCTGAGGAATCAGAAAGTTGGGATCTAGAAGCTGCTGGTATTGCTGCCAAACTGCCTGACATCCACACCTCCATTACCTTGTTTTCCAAAAAAAAAAAAAAGGCAAATTCACAGAACCTTCCAAATATCATGTAGATATAGCTAATTGGTAAAATATAATTCACATTCAGGACCTAGGTGCAAAGGTGTCTAGGAAATACAGGCATTAATGATGGATTCTGAGTGCCATTCAATCATATTTACCACAGAAAGGATATGAAAACTCACAAAACTCCTCAAGAAGGTTATACTCCGCAAGAAATACATGTACAGCAAGCAGTCATTAAACAAAGCAAGAGATCATGAATATTAAAAAAAAAATGCCATTAAGGCACCATGAGGGGTGTAAAGTGGCTCTGCCTGGAGGGTTGAGAAAGACTTTCATAGAGGAAAACTTCTAAGCTAGGGCCATGGCCCTGGGGTAAAGGGGACAGATAAGAAGATCATGGATTGTCCTGGACCTTAAGCTCAACGGTGAAGGCCATATTTTGACCACATTTTAAAGGACATAATTGTGAATCTTCCTCGCAAATGTTCTCTATAACTTAGACCCTCCCCAGAAAGCTTAAACCAGAGAGTGGAGAATAAACCCAAAGGTAAGGGTCTCAACATCTGGAAGGTGCTCAGGTTCATGGAGACTTTCAAACAGTCAGTGGAGCAGTGAAGGGTGGGATGACTTCAGGTAACCTAGGAAGAGGGAACAGTATAAGTACAACATGGAGAAGGAAAGTCCAGGGGTTTTCAATGAAGCAAAAGATCCATACATAGAACACTAATGAGAGAACATAGATAAAGTCAAAGCCTGAAAGGCAAATTGAGCCACATCAAGAAGGACCGAACATCCACTATGAAGAGTTTGGATTTTTTTTCTTTTAGTAGTAGTATTCACAAAAGTTTTCTGGGCAGAAGATGAGAGGATAAGACAAAATACTGGCAGAAGAGATGCTCGGGATGGAGAGAAATATGTAAATGTGGAGTTAGGTAAATGAAAGGACCCCATCACAGGCACAGCATATGCCCCCACTGCTCTTGGAACACAGCAGACTGGTGGACTATTCAGGCATTAAGGTCATGAGCCAAAGATCAGAAGGGAGGGACCACCTTCAAGAGGGTATGAAAGGAGGAGGAAAACATCCTAACGTGCTACAGAAGTGGCTCTACAGCTGGTTTTTAAAAAATGGCAGCTCTCCAGATCTAAGCCAAAGAGCAACTTTCTGAACTTCCTTAACTGAAAAGTTCAAACAGAAGACCATACCCTTAAGCACTGTCTCTATTCTAGAATTCTGAGAGAATTGTGCAAACTGTGAAGCTAATTCATAGTGCTTTCTCCAAAAATAATTAAATCAGAAAGACATCATTCCCTTGGAGAATAAAAATCTTTACTTCACTGCAGCCCCTCTTCCCTCTCCTTGGGACTCACTCCTCAGCCACCTTCTCTTCTTTTCTAACTACTGATTATTGTATCCAGTTCTGACTTTAAATATCATCACTATTTCAGAGACTGCCAAATCTTACTCCCCAGCCCTACCTCTTTTCTAAACCCCAGAATCATATATCCAATTATCTCCTTGACATTTCCATTTGGACATCAGAAAGTCCTCAATCTTAGCATTCCAAACAGTACTCTTGACTTAACCTATTTCTCCTCATTGTCCCCACTTCAGTAAGTTGGTGGCACCATTCACATTGCTCAAGCAGAATCCTTACGAGACATTCTTTACTGTAATCCCCCCAGATAAACACATAGGAAGTTCTTTTGTTTCTACCTCAAAATACAGGATAGCCCAAATCCACCATTCCCACCGCCTCCATCTCTCTCCTAGTATACAGCAACAGCCTCCTGATAGGGCTTTCTCCTCCTCCCTTGTAAAATCTAAAGCACATCATGTCCCTCACCAATGTAAAACGCTCAGTAGTTCCTCCCCGCACTGAGCATGTGATCCAATATTCTACCCAGGGTCTTCCTACAGGCCAGGACCCTTCCAGACACTCTCCTTTGCAGTCACTCTTTTCCAACTATGTGGGCCCTCTTTCCATGATTCTAACAAGAGAAGATGGTTCCTACTTTAAGGTCTTTGAAGCGGCAGTTTCTTTTGCCTGAAGTAGTCTTAGCCCCAATCATTCTGTCTCCTTCGTTCATTCAGGTCTCAGTCAACAAAGAGTCATCTCCTCAAAGAAACTTTCTCTGACATTTAACCTAAGAGCTGCCCCACAATCACACACTCTTTGTTCCTCCTGCTATTAGGAATTTTCACGTGGTATTCTTATATTATTGCGGATTGTCTCCTCGCCTCCCCATTATACCCCAGCACTTATGACCCATAAGAACAAGGACTTTTTCTTGTCTGCCACTGTATCCTGTGCATCAAAAAGACTGATAGGCTCGGGGTGCCTATCCAAGGTATGTGTGGACTGAGTGTTCACAAAAGCCCCACACAGTCTGGCTTCCATCCACATTTCCAAGTTCATTTCCCACAATAGATTCCAGCCATCTAGATTCCAACTTAATTGGACAACTTCCCAGTCTCCGTATCCCTGCTTGTACCATTTCCCCACTTAAATGCTCTCCTAACCTTCATTTATCAAAATTCTACTCAGTAGTAAATTAGCAACATCTTCAGGACCCTTCACCAGTAAAGAACTTAACACATTGCACTGAAGTCAGTTCTAAACCCACCTGTTTCCCATACCACGCTCTGAGGTTCTAGAAGACAGAAACTATCTACAGCAGTAAGCACAGTGACTGGTTAATTATATGGAAAGAACCTGAGGTTTATAATTTAAAAAAACTTGTATTTATGGCCTAACTCCACCATTTACTATTTTTATTATCTTAGAATAACTTCTTTATCTCTTTAAATGTTTCCTCATGTGTAAAATAGGGTTTTAAATTCCATTAGTGACTTAAAAAGTAAATTGAGATGACATACACAAAGTGATTAATAATCTGATATCTTTTTGGTTATTTAGCTGACATTTATTATCTTTTCCTCTTTTGCATTATTTTAATAAATGCTTAACAAATGCTAATCTGTAAAGCCCAACTTAAGTGCCAGCTCCTCCAAGAAAACTTCTTTGATCACCCTTGTTCCCAGACAGCAGTAGCGATTCTATTGTCTATAAGCAACATCTGTGGGAACCTCCCACAAATACCCTCTCAGTCTACAGTGTTGTCCATATGCAGGAACAGTCGTCACTCTGACTGTAATCGAAGCTCTTTCCGAAAAATATACACACCTATTCTTTATATCATTGTTATCATCTGGGGGGATTCTTCATATCATTGTATCATCATATCATTCTCAATGATACAAACTGGGTATGTGGTTGTCAAATCAACTGCTACTGAATGGACTCTCCATTGTATCACGACTCCCTCCGTATCTGGCACCCCCATCTGTGTCCGTTGTCCAATGCTGTCTTTAGTGCTGTTTTCATCCATCTGCCTTCCCCCACCAGCTAGGACCCATCCTTTCTCTCTCAGACTTTCTGTGCTCCCTGTCCCATTTATTTATTTTTTTAAAGATTTATTTATTTGTTTTATACAAGAACCGGGGTACAGGCCAGATGCGCGGGAGGGTGAGAGGATTCACCAGAGACAGAGCAGGGAACAGAACAGGCATACTGACGAAATACACTGCTGAGGGGAGCAGCAGGCAAGACAGAAGAGGTCTGCTGCGCCATGTGGGACCCTCGCCGGCTGGCTGGGATCAAACCATTGCCTCAGAGGCTATGGACAGCTTCACAGCGTGGTGCTCAACCGCCTGTGCCACCAGGGGAGGCCCTCCCTATCCCATTTAAATAGAAGTCCTGAGAACCAGGGAATGTCCCCTCCACTACCAGCATTCACCATGACTTATGGGATTCCAGACCACGGTCGCTCTGTTTTCTTACTCCTTGCTCCATTTCTCACTTTGCCTTGCAGTCCAAGCCCAGCAAGTCCTATCCCTAAACTCCTTGAAAGACCAATTCCAAGTTTACCTCCCCTAATCCTCCTTCAGGTGTCTATGGATTTTAATATATTCAGGTTATTCATCGGCATTTTTTTTTCTGAGAGCAGCATGTTCTTCTGTGGCTTCAAATATTCAGTTCTTCCCACCGAAGCTATAAGGTCCTTAAGAAACTGACACATCTCCTATTCCTCTGAGAACCCAGCACAAAATGGGTTGGCATCCATTGTTTGACTAATTTATTGGGAGTCTAATTTCAATTGAGCTATTATGGAGTACCCGCTGTCAAAATAGACTTTTTTTTATTTTGTATATGAAGAACTTGAATTCTTGAGAGGAAAGGGTCTAAGAACATCTATTAAGCACATAACAACTGTCCAAGGGAAAGAGCATGAACCACAAGTCAGGAACTTGATTTCTAGTCCTGCCACTGCTACTGATGTCACATACGACTTTGGGTGATTTTTGTTCCCATGTACTGCTCCAGTTTTCTCATCCTTAAAATGAGGAGTTTTACATAATACACTCTAAAATGTCCCCTTCTACTCTGTAATGGTATGATTTTATAACTAAGCCTAGATGAATCAGTCTGAGTAAGAACTGCAAATATTCTAGAGACTGAAACACACCTTGGAGGCCAAGATAAGGAAAATATCATATGGGACTCTACTGCCATCTACTGACCACTGAATTCCCTGTGTCCTTGAATGTCTAGACAATTTTACAAACCCTGCTAGGTAGGGAACTGATCACAGTATGGCGCTCTCTGTCCAGTGAACAAGTAAGACTTTTGTCATCTGGGCTGGTCACCAGTTTCTCCTACTGCAGCTATTGATGTTAAAGAGGCATACCAGCTGATTGCACTTCATCAGGGTGGAGGCAGGTGGCAAGCTATGCATATAAATAATGATGATTCTGTGTACAGCACTTGCTGATCACCTCACGCACAAAGGACTAAATCAAAAAGTGGTAGAAAGCACCCCGGAGGCTCAAAGGAGGGACAGATAATATGGGGGAGAGGGGAGGAACAGGATAAATATCTTCAAGGTAGAGGCATTTGTCCTGGAGTTCAATAAATGATCAGAATTCAAATAGGCAGAAAAATTTCTTCAATCAATATTGTACTTGTCCTTAAAATGTCATGCTATTTAAATCTCAAAAAAAAATTATCCCTACATCTACCTAGTCATTAATTTTTCCCCTCCTCCTGTCTGCTCCTGCTATTCTCAATCCTCTATGGTGATATTCTAATTCATTCTGCTTATTTTAAAGTTCAGAATTTGCACATCTGTCTTTCACATTGTCTTCCACATGCTTCCCTAAAAACAATGAAATCATCAAACTTAATCATTTATAAGGCTCAACAAGCAATGCTTACTAATAACAGCAGCATTTATATATATATACATATATATAATATTGAATTCAAAACTCACAGATTCATTCATTTATTCATTCATTCATCCAACAAACTGATGACTCCAACTTGCTAAATGCAATGCTGGGCACTAGAAGGGATTTAAAGGTAGGGTATCTGGCATCAAAAAATCACAATCTGTGAAGCAGGAAAATAATCATAATTCCATACAATGGGTCCAAAAGAACAAATAATTGTTTGCAAATACAAGTAAAAAATAACCACCATTGGCAAGAATTCTTGCCAAAAGAAGCATTTGAAAATGAGTTAACATTAGAAAAGCAAATATGGGTGAGAAAGTCAAATGAAGTCACTGGGCTTAAAAGCATGAGACATGATCTGACCAGGGCTTTTAATTGATCAAGATAATAATAGAGGAATGGCAAAATGTGATTGCTTTAAGTTAAAAAAAAACACGGGCCTCCCTGGTGGCGCAAGGGTTAGGACGCAACCTATGGGGTAATCCGCAGCCACTGCAGCATGAGTTCAATTCCCAGCCAGCCAGGGAGCAACCTACATGGCACAGCAGACCTCTCCTGACTCGCCCGCTGCTCCCTTCAGCAGTGTACTTCGGTCAATGTGCCTGTTCTGTTCTATAGTCTGTCTCTGGTGAATCCTCTCACCCCTCATCCCCCGCACCTCTGGCCTGTACCCCAGCTCTTGTGTGCGTGAATAAATAAAAAAAAAAGAAAAAAGATTAAAAAAAAACAGCATGACACCAAATGCAAAGGGAGCAAAATTAAAAATAGGTACATTGGACTACATCAAAATCAAAATCCTCTGTGCACCAACAGACACAATCAACAGAACAAGCAACAAGGAGAAAACTCACAGTATGGGAGGTATTTATAAGTCATATCTAATAAAGAATTAATACCCCAAATATATAGAAATAATTCCTAAAACCCAACAACAAAGAAAACCCAGATAATCCAACTGAAAAGCATTCAAGATTCAAGGACTTGAAAAGACATTCCTTCGAAGAAATATACAACAGCCAACAAGTACCTGAAACAACACACATCACCAATAATAGGGAAGTGTGATTCTACCTCACACCCACTAGGATGGCTACTCTAAAAAATAAAAATTTTATTTTTGTTATTTTTTTTAATTGAAGTAACATTTGCACTATAACATTATATAGGTTTCATCAAGCCTCATCAAGAGTCCAAAAGCGAACATTAGGTTCACAGCTAAAAGATCAATTCTATCCTTCACCATACTATGGTCTGATTTCTCCCTAGTTACCCCCATTTTCTCCCTTCCCTTCCATAATTAAACTTTTTTGAAAAAGAAACTAACAACTGTTGACAAGAATGTGAAGAAATTAGAAGCCCTGTCCACTGTTAATGTGTATGTAAAATCGTGTGACTGCTATGGAAAATAGTGTGGTGGTTCCTAAAAAACGGAATTATCATATGAACTAACAATTGCATTTCTGGGTCTATAGCCAAAAGAATTAAAAAACGTCTTTAAAAAAATCTTAAACACATAATTGTGCAGCATGTTAAGCAACATTATTCCCAATAATCAAAAGATGAAAACAACCCAAGTGTTTACCGACAGGTGGATGGATAAAGAAGATGTGCTCTACACAGACAGCAGAATATTATCAGCCTTGGAAAGAGGAGATTCTGACACATGCTGCAACACGTCCTTGAGGACATCCTGCTTACTAAGTGAAAGAAGCTAGTCGCAGGAAAATACTGTATGAATGCTCTATATGAGGTATCTAGAGTAGTCAAGTTCATAGGTGAAAAGTGAAATAATAGTTGCCAGGGACCAGGGTAGGAGAGGAATGGGGCATTATTGTTCAATGGTTTTGTAAAATGAATACTGGAGATTGGTGTTGCCACAATGTGAACGCACTTAGCACCACTGAACTATACACTTAAAAATGACAAAGATGGTAGATTAAAAAAACTAATACAAATTAAGGTTAAAAAGTAATATCCAGGGCCTCCCTGGTGGCGCAGGCAGTTGAGCTTAGCACTGTGAAGCTGTCCGCAGCCTCTGCAGTGCCGGTTCGATTCCTGCTGGCCTCAGAGCAACCCACATGGCGCAGCAGACCTCTCCTGTCTCACCCACTGCTCCCCTCAGCAGTGTATTTCATCAGTCTGCCTGTTCTGTTCCCCACTCTGTCTCTGATGAATCCTCTCACCCTCCCGCGCATCTGGCCTGTACCCAGCCTCTTGTATAAATAAAACAAATCTTTTAAAAAAAAAAAAAAAGTAATATCCACATAGGGAGGGAATAGGACTCTCTGCCCTTCACTGCTCAGTCCAGACAACAAAAAGAGGCACTGAAACCTGGAGTGCTTTCAGAGGAAGGTGGTAAGTCTCTCTCCAAGAGAAGAGTGAAGGATATCAGAGGCATTTGCAAGTGTCAGCAGACTGTAGCATAGAATAAGGAGCAAATCTACATTGCTTCAAAGAGTAAGGTTAGATTCAGTTGGTACAAGTTTAAAAAAATGATTATAGCCGTTTTAATGGGTAATATGTATATTACCCATAATAATATAATTTCCCTATATTTAAAATAGCCCCCAAACAGAGTCGGCTGTTTTGGAAGTAGTAATCTTCTCATCCCTCGCTCTGCCTAAGAGACCATACAGCCATCAGTCTGAATCGCCACAGATGTGAGTTAGATGATTTCTTTTTTTTTTTTTTTTTTTTTTTTTTTTTTTTAAAGATTTATTTATTTATTTATACAAGCACTGGGTACAGTAAGAAGCGCAGGAGGGTGAGAGAATTCACCAGAGACAGAGCAGAGAGCAGAACAGGCAGATTGACGAAGCACACTGCTGAGGGGAGCAGCGGGCGGCAGGAGAGGTCTGCGCACCATGTGGTACCCTCTCGGCGACCGGGGATCGAACCGGCGCTGCAGAGGCTGCGGGCAGCTTCACAACCCAGCGCTCAACCACTGCGCCACCGGGGAGGCCCATGAGTTAGATGATTTCTAAGATGAGCTCGATGATCCAATTCTCTGATTCCATCAGGTAAAGGGGTCGCCCCGTGCAGCATCCCACCAAATGCAGAAGTCTCTCACTTGGCATCCAGCATCACTTAGGATTTGGTTTTAAAGCAGTAAAGTTCTGGGATATTTTCACTTTGTGCCTTGCTCCCAGATGGGTTTGTGGTGAGTCACATGAGAAGTAAGAGAAGCCAGACTTCACATTTAATCCCTCCATGTGCTGAGCAGAGAACTGAGGGGCTCAAGGACACCAAGGTCTCACTCCTGGCGTGAAGGCGGGTGGCACAGCCAGCAGTGCTGCGCAGGCAGGGCTTGCAAGCCCACTGTGAGCAACAAAGGACCAGAGAGGCCAAACAGGCTGGCATGTTCTGTGCAGGCAGCTCATTGTACTTGGGCTTCTGTAAATCTCCCAAGCTCTTTTAGAAAACATCTGCGCTTCCATACCTATTAACCTCATCAGAGAGTTAACCCCACATATTTACAAACCAAAACGTCCCTGTTCTGTTCTCTTCATTTGTCTTTGAAGTTCAAAGAGGAGAGAGGTTGAAGAGTCAATAAATTACCAAATTACCTCTCTTCTCTAGGATTCGTTCCCATTGACAGAAACAAAAAAAGCCAGGAAGTAAAAAAAGGTCATCACCCTTCAGAAATTATTAAGAAATTTTACCATTATTTACTAAATAAGACCCTTAAAGGAAACTAAAGAAAGGAGTCTTATTCCTTCATCAGCAGGATCTATCAGTTCAAAATAGCTTGTCCATTTATAAGTGACATATTCATTCATTTACTTATGTATTCATTCATCAATAAATATTGAAGACTACTATGTCCCAGAACCATGTAGGAACCAGAGTCACAGCAGTTTTTATAAGTAGAACTGGGACCTTCCTGGTGGCACAAGGGGTTAAGTCTCAGCACTATAAAGCTATCCACAGCCACTGCAGCAGGAGTTCAATCCCCAGCCAGGAAGCTGACCCATATGGTGCAGCAGACCTCTGTTGTCTCGCCAGCTGCTCCCCTCAGCAGTGCATTTCAGTAGATTCGCCTGTTCTGCTCCCTACTCTGTCTTTGGTGAATCCTCTCATGCCCCCCCATACCTGACCAACACCCCAGTTCTTGTATGCATAAATATAAAAATCTTAAAAAAATAAAAACATAGCCCACCAAGAGTTTACACCCTAGTGGAGAATAAATACACACAATGCATATTGCATTAGATAACGACAAGTGCTATGGGGAAAAGAGCAATGAAGGAAAATAAGGAATGTTGAGGGTCGCAGTTTCACATAAAGTGGTCAGATTAGCTCTCCTAAGACTTTTGAATCAAAGAGCTGCTGAAGACAAAGGAAAGGAATGAATGAATGTCTGGAAAAGAGCATTGGAGGCAGAGGTAACAGCAGTTGCATAAGTTCTAAGGCAGTGGCTTGTCAGCTGCATTCAGGAAATAGTAAAAAGGCAAGTAGATACAAAGTGAGCAGAGGGTGAGTCACAAGAGATGCAGTTAGAGCAGTCTCTACTACCTACCATCAGGCAGTGTCTGGCAGGCTTCAGGTTTTGGATAGTGTTCTTAGCAAATCTGAAAACCATCAGGTGATTTTGCTTCCATTCACTTCCTGCAGGCACCTGGAATTTTTCCCTATGTTTTTGGAGCCTACAGATCTGGATTCGATGATGCTGACTCAAGTGACGTCCCGTGACTGTGCAGGCTGTCATCTGACACTCCATCCTGCCCTAAGGTCCAGAAGTCCTGTCACCTGGGAACAACCTCTGGAGGAATATTGCACTTTATTAACCAGCATGACCTGCAAATATGTGTCTGCCTAAGAATCACAATAGGACGGTAAGTTAAAATGGAGTACAACACAGCTAAGCACAGTTTCTGTCTTCAAGGAGTTTATAACCCATTTAGATGATCAAATACACACAGAGAGAGAGATAGACAGACTTTGGGATAAATGCAAAGCAACCTGCTAACAAATGTAAAATTTAATAATATCACATTACACAATGCCACATATAGCTCATATTTTCATAATAAATCTTACATCAACCCTTAAAAGTAGTTATAGGTTATAGCAATGAGTATTTACAGGCCAAAAAAAAAAAGTTTGATGAACTTGAATGACTTCCCTAAATGATCCAGCTAATGAACTTGTAGCAGAGTCAGAATTTGAAACCAGATCTTCAGAACTGAAGTCAATGCCCAATAGCAGGACCATTTCTGACAAACAACTCAACGCATAAGGGATGATCTAAAGAGGAGTAGTCAGCATCTGGTAAAACTAGCCACATTTTCTTTGGAGAAGGAGTCCAGTCAAGAGTGGATATGGAGTAGCTATGGACTGGCATCCTAGAGAAGGCCAGTAACCCTGGGCACTAGGATTAGTTTGAGTGAAAACACAGATGAGCATATATCAAGTTAAATGCTGGAATTAACTAATAGAGTAGGTGCCAGCAGGGAAGGGTGATTTTAGAAAGCAATGGAAAGTTGTACAGAAGAGTAGCCTCAATCCTTTCTTCTTGACCTCTCACGCTCTTAGCATCTATGATCCCTATTTTTCTCCAGGTTCTCCTACTCCTCAGAAAACTTTTCCTGAAGATCATTCATGAGTTTCTCTGCCCCTTTTGCTCACCTTTAAGGAGGTATTTTCTGCTCCTCTTTCTGTGTGCCAATTGCTTCCCCACCCTGGCTGCCACTTTGTCATCTGGAGAGATCTTAAAAGTACAGATGCCTGACCCCATTCCCAGAAACTCCAACTTGATAGGTCTGTGGTGTGACCCAGACCACCTGGATTCTTGAAAGCTTCCCTCGGGGTGGGGTGGGGGTATCTCTGATGTACAGCCAAGGGTGAGAATCACTGTTTTAGAGGTAAAGGTCAAGTTCATCTCCTGTAGAGGCTCCAGTCACTTCATCCCTTCTGAGGGCTTCCAAATCTGTATCTCCTGCCCAGATCCCTCTCCTAAGCTCCAGACCTCCATGCCCTCTTCCCACTGGGACCACTTTATCTAGGTGGCCAGCAGGGACCTCAAACTCCACATGCCCAGCATGGAATTCCTTCTACATCCTTCTTCCTGTGAATAGTCCCACAATCTTCCAGATGTTTAAGGAAAAACCACAGACCACCTCCCTTCCTCATCCTTGCCTTCTATATCCAACATGTCAGCAAAGTTTAAGGACTTCTACTTCTTAAAATCTTTCCAATTCAAATTGTTTTCTCCAGTTCCACTGTAAGTAGCTCAATGCAGTCCTCCATTTCTCACCTATTTTACCACAATGGATACTTAAGTGACTTTTCAGTTCCTTTCTGGCCCTCCTCCAATCCACTCTCAATGCTTTTTCCATGGTGAGTGATTTCACTAAAACGTAAATCTGATTGTGTCATTATGTCACCTCCTGCCTAAAATCCTATAATACCTCTCCATAGTCTGTGGGATAAAGTCTAAATTTCATACCTTTGCCCACAAAGTCTTTCATGATCTTCCCTGTTTAACTTTCCCAAACTCACCTCTCATCCCTCCCTACCTCACACCCTATATTCAACTTGTCCCACAGGATTTGGCACAAGCACCACCTTCTGTAAACTGTCCTCCTTGAACCCACTGTCTGGGTGAGGTGCCCCTTCAATGTGCTCCCATCACACCCTCTATCATAACCCTTATTATCTTCGATTAAAGTAATGGGTTGACCTGCATGACTCTATGACCACACTGTAATCTCCTCAGGGGCCAGGACCACGTATTATTCTTTTTTGAATCCCCAGTTGTTCACACATCACAAGTGCTTAATTAAGGTTTGCTGAATGAATGAATGAATGAATGATGAATAAGGAAGGCTAATTGCTGAACATAGTTGAACAACTGACTGACAGTTGTATATTTAGCAATAAGTAGTCACGGTAAACTTCTAAATCAGAAGAATGGCATAATAAAATAGCGTTTGAGGAAGAATATTTTCATAATAGATTACATGGTATAGATTGATCACTAGATATTGGGACATTGGGCAAATCACTAAACCTCATGAGCATCATTTGCTTCACCTTAAAAAAAATGATTACCCATGGTAATCTGTCCTCACAACTGCCTATCTCACAAGGCAGTTGTGAGCATAAAGCAAAATAAAATTTGTGAAGACTTTCTGAAGCCATAAAACACTACATATTGTTTAGACATTATAATTATGAAAATAGCAAGAAATATGGCCACTAAGGAGTTTTTCGTAAAACCCAAAGTGGCAGGACATAGTGGGGAAGCGCACAGGCTATAGGTTAGCTCTACCCCTTCACTGTCATGTGACCCTGGGCAAATCACTAGGCCTCTCTATGCTCATTTTCCTCATCTGCAAAATAGCAATACCACACTCATAAGTTTATTATGCTCTTTGTTATCTAGTGCAGAGCATGACAAATAGAAGGCATTCAATAAATTATAGTTTCCCTCCCTTCCTGAGCAACCACTCAGCATTAATCCCCGTGAGCTATTACCCCAGGCCTCTGAGCCAGGGACTTGAGCCCAGAGAAAAGGAAGCTGAGTGGAGAGCACATCTAGAGACTGATACTAGCGTTCTACACAGCAACAAAGATGGGGAACTCTTTGCAACCAAGAGAGGACCACAAGAAGATAATGGGCTCGTGATGCCTTAGATAAATGAATTACATCAAAGATCAACAGTGGGAGAGCAGAGACCACAAAACAACTTTGGAGTTCAATTTTCAAGCAAGCCAGTGATGGGAGGGAATGGGCCAGATGGCGTGGGGTGCAAGTGAAGTCAGGAGAGAAGAATCTCTCATTCAATCCCTACTTCCCCCTTGTGCTCATGAGTCACCCCTGGCCTCAGGCAAGTCCTTCCAACCTCTTACGTCCATCTCATCCCCAGGAAAATGGCCATTGTGATAATATTAGCACAGCAGAAACCTGCAGTGGTTCGTGCTCCTGACAGCAAAAAGTCACTGAGATGCCAGATCCTGATGATCTGAGATAAGGAATAGCCTAAGACACCAGACCTGGCTTTCTGGGCGCATGGTAATAAAGGCCATTGAAAGGACAAGCACTCAGCAAACAGGTCGGAATTTCAGCAAGTTGGGTGTTTGACAAGGTTTAATAAAGACACTTTGAATCCTGGTACATAGTAAGGAAAAAATTTAATACCAAAACATACAAAAACTCAGACTGAACACACCATAATAACAGAAGCTGATTGCCAATTGAGAGGTAAAGGGGAGGGCAAATCTCACAAGCTTCACAGGTATTGCTCTGCACACGCACCTCAGCAAAGTGGGCATCTTGTGAAGGACCCTGCCAGTCCCATACACGGGGGTGTCCTCCTGACCTTGCTTCTTTCTTCATGGATCTGTTCCCAGGATTCAGCATCTCAACCCAAGGGAAGGCAAAGGACATGGAGAACCTAAAAATGCTTTTCTGGTTATTTTTCCTATAAGCTCAAAGTCTTCCCAGTTTATGATCTCATTTTTTCCAGCACCCCCACCCCCAGGAGGGAAGGAGGAAGCAGGAGTCATTATCCTAATTTCATAGATAGACACCAGAGGCCCAGAGAGATGAAGTGACTCACCTAAGGTCACAGAGAGTGCCAATGTCTAAGCTGGCCCTCATTAGGGAAGCCTGACGACCACCACCACAAGTTCCCGATGGACCGCATGGCCATTCAGAATCTATATAAAAAATAACAGTTCCTAAGGAAGACAATGCTACCCCCTGACACCAGTGTGTACAAAAAGGTTCCAAGTTTACATTTCTAGAAGAAAATTTGGTGGGGATGCTGACAGACCATTCTTATGTTGAAAAGTGTCAGTGCAAGTGACTTTAGGATGTTGTTCACGTTATGGCACAACCTACCTGTATTCCTAATGCCATTGCAGTAACTTATGTCCAAACACATACCCTACAATCAAATTCACACATTACAGTTGGCATAAAGGGCCAAGGCAAGAAAGAAAAGTTCAGAAAATATCTGGTTCATTTTCTGGCCTTGAATACAAGCTCATGCCTGGAAGGTTTATTCAGTAGGGAAGGTATTTCACCTTCACTTTCCATGAGAATTTGAAGGGAAACTTTCCTCCCCTTCCATGATTCCATGGAGCAAAAATGAAGCCCTGTGAGAAACCGCAGAAAGAAGGAAGGGCACTACATGCCACCTGTCTGAGTGGGACATGCTGGAAAATCATTCAGCCCCAATTTTCTCAAAGGAAGCCGATGGAATATCACTGTCAGATGACATAGTGCAGAAAGAAAAATAGAGTCAGTAGTCCATGAGGCTTACAAATGGTTTACACTGGAGTCTGCCTGTGGAAATTCACGTGTTAAGCTTTAAGAAGTCCAACTGACTTATGTACTACACATAAGTCGTAACTTATGTTCATAAGTCAAGAACTTGTTTCTGGGCCTCCCTGGTGGCACAGGAGTTAAAGATACAGTGCTATCAAGTTATCGGCAGCCACTACAGCACAAGTTCAATTCCCAGCCAGGGAGCTACCCACATGGTGCAGCAGACCCCTCCTGTCTCGCCCGCTGCTCCCCTCAGCAGTGTATTTCAGTGGTTTCGCCTGTTCTGCTCCCCACTCTATCTGGTGAATCCTCTCACCTCCCACACCTCTAGCCTACACCCCAGTTCTTGTATGCATAAATAAATAAATCTTTTTAAAAAATTTTAAAAAGAAATTATTTCAACTTGCTTAACCCCAAATTCCCAAGTCTATTTAATATTCAAGTCTGAAGTATCTGAATATCTACAAACATCCCACGAAACCAGTGCTTTCACTAGAAACCCTATATGAAGAATAAGAGGCTATCACAATGCCATCTCCTGTCAAAATAGAGCTATCTTGAGCTTCTTGTAGGATTTGTAATCAGTACATCAGGACCACCCTTCTCCTGGTCCGTTCTCTAAGTGCCTGGAATTTGGAATCAATACCAACCTCTTCTTTTGGAGAGCAGAGGAAAAGACTCAAAAAAGAGACCAGCACTAAGGGAATAAGGGTGACAGAGCTCATCTACTTTTGACTCATCGAATTCTGGACATCAAAAACAATTCACATTGGAAGACAAAACACAGATTTAAACATCTCCCACTAGCTTCCAGATTCCCTAGGTATTATTTCATTAGTTCTAAATTTCCACGATTCTCACATCAACAGACTGGGCTAAAGAGGAAGACAATATCTGGCCAAAACATCAAATTAGAACCCCAGCTCAGCCGCTGGATGACCTCTGGCAAAAAACTTAACCTTACAGTGGCCCCGTTTCCACATCTGGAAGGCAGAGGCGGCAGTCCTTCCTTCAGGCTGGGCTGGATGGGGAACAACTAATAAAAAGAGGATCGTAAAAGTCTGTGCAATACATTCCATGTCCTGTAAAAGCTTAATGATTGTAATCAAGCTGTGGCTAGAAGTCTCAAGTTCCCCACGTGACACTCAGCAGTCACTGTGCTGGTATCTGATAACAGGACACTCTGCCTCCATCAGCTGCACAGACTGGTCTTGGCCAAGTCTGGTTTCCTCACACAAAGTTGTCAGGGGGCTATCATTGCTGAAGTCAAGCCATCTTGGTCTGATCATCACCATGTCTCATCAGAGACAAGATCCTCCCAACCTCCTAACAAAGATCATGAACTCTGCGTAGTCCTGCCAAGGGGACCCACAGTCTTGGTGAAACTGACACCTGCTGCAGAGCCACCCACAGCAGAACAGGTGCTCCCTCTAACCAAATGGAAGGGACAAAAGCATTAGCTGAGCTATGATCTGGGTGTGAAAGGAAAGCTCTTTTAACTGCTACTGGTATTGTCCAGGTCCTTCAATTGGTATTGCCACCTCCACATAGGCAGCAAAGAATGAAAGGAGCAGTACTGCGTGGTGGCAAGGAGTATGGGTTTTAGAGTCAGATAGATCAGGATTCAATTCCAGTTCTGCTTCTTGCTGACTTTTTGACCTTACATGAGTCAGTTATCATCTCAAAGTCTCAGTTTCCCCATCAACGAAAAGAGACTAAGCATGCTTACCCTACAGGAGTGGTTAAGAATTAAATAAGAGACATTAATTAAATAAGTTTCTATTGTATCTGGCTTACGGTAATGATGATTGTGCTGATGACCACGACGATCACAAAGACAAAAAACAGATTGGCCACTATTATGTCATTTAGCCAAAACTTTATCCACTAAACTGGAAATGTAGGACAGAGGTATCTGTAGTCCATCTTTGCATTCTCAGCACCTAGGCCAGTGCTCAGAAAATTTGATTACAGGCTGATTTGATTACATGATACTAAATACAAAGGTTTAGGTTCAAAGCATGGCAAATGCTTGGATAAGCCATTGTCCAAATATGGACAAAACCAGCCCACTTAGCTTTACTTAGGGAGGTGCCCCAGGCAGTTTTCCTCACTAAGGCAAATTTTGCTTATTCAAGCCCTTATTTGAATAATAATAGCAGAGGAAGCTCAGGCTGGCTCAGGTGATACTCTTGGAATTACTTTAAATATACAGATACGAAGCCAGCCCCTTGGCAAAAATAATTCTTTTCCAACCTTTGCTGAAAGTACTGACCAGGCCAGGGCAGGAAGAACTAGGATATTAGCTAGAATGTCACTACTTTGCCCTCCCCATTCTCACTCCCACCCGTTTCATCCTGACAACCCAACTGCCCATTCTGTATTCCCAGAAAGATGAAAATAAAGTTGTGCCCTCCCCCTACTTTATGGTTCATTGATACTCCTACTCCACCTCTACCCCATCAAAAAGTGACTGAACTCTTAAAGGGCTCCTTTCTAATCATGGCAGTTATATTTTGTCTTGTTTATGACACATAACGCAATTTATTTATTCTTTCAATTGGCAAACACTTCCTTAGTGCTGTGAATGCCAGCCCCAGGAATACATAGCAAGCAAATCAGATAGGCTATGGTGTGAGTGAGGTGTGGCATAAGTGTGAAGTTGTACTCCCCAAACTTACATAGTGTTGTAAACCAACTGTGAGTCAATAAAAAAAATTTAAACACAGGTGATATGGTACCTGCTTTCATGGAGCCTGCATCTTATAGCACTCAATTTTTTCCCAGAGTGAGGCAGGGCTGGCCCAGATCCCAGAGAAGGAGCATCAATGGACAGGTGGTTGAAACTAATATCTCATGAAAAGGTAAACACTTTGAAGGACCAAAGAGACTCAGACCTTTGTCAAAGAGCAATAAACTTGCCACTACCACCTGACTGCTCCACTATTATTTTCTCAGAATATTCCTTGCCCATTCCTACTCCCCACCATTCCCCACACTACCTGCAATGACTCTCTGTTCCACATGGCATATCGGAAATCTACTCATTCTCTCCAGAACAATCCCTGTTGCCTCCCTGAAGCCTTCCCAGATGACTTTTGACAACAATAGACCCTTCTTTTTAAACCTGTGGAGTGCATGTTGATTATAACCAGGCTTCCCAATGAGATATGCTTTCTGAATGCCTGGGATGGTATCTGTTGCAATGCTTTACTCCCTTCCACTTAGTCCGTTGCCTTCTATTTTTCTTAAGAAAAATTTTTGATTAGCCGAGTAGCAAGGCACTGTGGACATTCAAGGGACAGATGAGGATACAAAAATCACGATTGTAGGCTTTGTATTCAGAGACATTCAAAGATACTTCGGCACCTTGAAAAGTATAACAAAAGGTTCCCCAAATCCAATTTTGAAATATACTGACAATGAAAGAAGGAATTTCATTACTGTCCCAAAAAACCTGGCTTTTTGCCCTATGAAAAGTTGTAATCATTCCTTACTTGTAACACCTACAGAGGATGTGGTTCACTTCAAAGGCCCAATTGTGCTGCCAAAAGCACTTTTTCTTATAATTTGGGAAATGCTTTCAAAGGATGTGGTTCCAGATGAGCCTTTAATGTGCACCCTTTGCCCAGGGCTGCTAGCAAGTCAGCTGGAGCTCAGAGTGAGGCGGGGCTGGGTCAGACCCCAGAGAAGCAGCATCTGCAGCACTCTTCATCTACAGATAAGGGGACGCCTCAACGAAATACACTTGGAAAGTTCCAATTACAGATATGACAGAATTACTAAAAGGCCAAAATGAATGCTTATTATGTAGCCACTTCAGTGGATTTTGAGGTTTAAAAACTTTAAGGATTATTTAGCCTCATCACACTTAAAAAATGTATTCCTCCCCAAATACCCTACCAAGTGCAATATAAAGTGAGTAAATAAAGTATATTATTGTATTTTAGAAGTAGAGACTCCCAGTAATTCTCCTGTTTCTGATCTTTTATATCTTAGAATCAACATTTTAATTCCTGATATTTTGATAGATATCTTCCTTATTGTTTCACCTCTTTTCTCTGGAAAATAATATTTAGAATTTAATGTACTTGATTTTTGAATAGGTAACACATTCACAGGGTTCAAATGTCCCAAAATGTATAAGAAAATTACAGTCAAAAGACACGTCCCTCTCCCTATAGGTAATCATTGACATTCGCTTTTTTGTGTCCTTAGGAAAAAGAACACAATATATACAAGCAAAGACTAATACAAAACATTGTCTGGGGGATTAAATGTCTTTTATCACAACATCTCCCATTCCTCGCAGGGCAGGACTGGGTGACTCCCAGGAAAAGGTCCAGTGCCTGTGCAGTGCTGGCACAGAAGAAGGCACTCAGGAAAAGTTTGTCACTGCGAGCTTACTATGGGAAGAATGGAGAAAAGCCCAGTCTGTCTTCTGCTTCTCCACTAGTGCTGGGGACTCCGGCAGATGCTCACCAAAGGCAAAGGGAAAAGATTGATTGGTTCCCCCAAAGGCCCTTCAACCCTATCCTCTTTCCCTACCCGAGTTTCAGTGGTTTTGAGGATAGACTGAGGAAAGGGAAATTTTTAAAAAAAGAAGAAATGAGGAAAAGAAGAACATGAAAGGATGCCAGAGGTGAGACAGGGATGGTAGGGGGGAGGTGGAGTTGAGAGAAGTAGGTGCCCTTCTGAACGCGGAGGGTCAGAAAGCCACTAAAAATCCTGAACACTAACCACCCACCCTTGACTTGTTTCCCCTCCATCCTTACTTCAGGCACAAGAGGGGGGTTCAGGCTGGTGAAACACCACCATTGGGACTCAATCCCCGAGGTGATTATTGACTGCCAGGCAGGGCCTGAACAAAACATCCTAAGTCAGACTGGCCTGCACCGTCCAGAGCCAGAGGGGCTCTTCGACACATTCTGGGGGCCATGGCCTTTATTACCATACCCCAAAGCATCCCTCAGTGTAAAGCCTCTGTTTCCAATCTCCTTTGGGGTCTGCCTCATTGTCAGGAGCAGAACTTTCAAAAAAAATTTTTTTTAATTCTTTAGTAAGAGTGACTTACCTTCTACTAGAAACAGTAAGTCCAAAAAGAATAGAGATGACCCCCCAGCACCTCTATCTAGCTGCCCCTTCTTTCACACAGGAGCTGTGAACCTTTTTATAAGAGATGACTTATAAAGTTTATGAGTCTATAAGTCTCCACAGCCTTGTCAAATATTCCTGCTTCCTTGCATTTGTGGCTTTCTTCAAATTACAAAATTAAATTCATTTTTCCCAGGCAGTGTGTTTTGACAAATCCTAAAGTTCTGTGAGATTGAGGAGCTGCTGCTTAGGAAAAAGACACAGTGACAGAATGGAGAAAACAACTCACTTAAAATTGATGACCAATTTAATGACCAAGAAAGTCAGGGGCCTCTGCTCCCCTGGGTGACAGCAGGAGTGGGCAGAAGGTGGAAGTGCTCTCCCTGGGCACTGTACCCAGTCACCCTGCATGGCATGATGTAAGATGAAAGCATCTGCTGACTCGCAGAGGTATAATTACCACCAGGGTGGGGGTATAATTAAAGTAAGGATAATTTACCTAAAGAAGATAAGAATTAAGAATTATTAATGATCACAATAATTAGCCCTTTTATATCTAAGAATCACAAAATGCTTTACAAGCTGTAATTATCACAGCTCCCCACTGAGGAAAGGATTCGTATCTTATAGCACCTCACTTAACAGAGGGGTGAAGTGATGGGCACTGGGGAGGAAGGCAGAGGAGGTGGAGTAATGCTCCCCGTCATCTGTCCTGTAAGTGGTGAAACTAGAAAGAGGCCCCAGAAGGGCTGACTCCCATTATGGTGGGTGCCTTCATCCCTAAGTCATCATTCGAACCCACAGAACTCTATCCCAGATCAAGCGACTCATCTCATTCTGACCTGTTGGCCATTTAAACTGCCACACAGCAATAAAATTATATCCTATCACCAAGGATTTTACTAAACACCTAGTGTGAATAAAAGATACTGTTTTGCCTTCAAGGAACTTAAAACCTAATCAAGAAGACAAAACAAGCACCCATTAAACTTGAGAAGAGCATGGAAATGACACATTCACTGGTACTGGATTGTATGATGCTCACAATGTGGGGAATTTTACTAAAAACTGAAAATCATTATATGTGACATCAAGGAAGGTTTGAGGGAGTAAATGGAATTTGTGCAGAACTCAAACAAAATACATTAGGTTTTCGACTGGGAGAGGTGGGTATCAGGAATGGGTCATTAAGAAGAAGCGATAAGAAAACTTGAAAGGTTTAACATATAACTTTAAAGGAAGGGTCTTCACTGGACAGGACTGCATAGGGAACTCAAGAATCTAAGCCATTTAAAATCATTCTACTTGCACATTTTCCTAGAGTTCTGCATCATGGCTCATAACAGATTCTGCAGAAGTCTATTGGGTGGATTATGAAATTGGGACCTTTTTTAAATTTTCACAGGGCTGTTTTCCAATAAGAGCAAACAGAGTATGGTCCTGGTAGAATGTCACAGATATTCAAGTCTGTTTTTTCCTTTTTCTGGGTCCTGATGGAAAAAATGGAAAATGTGCTTTTGAACGAGGTAAAGACCAGGAAGACATATTATTTCCTTAGCTCTCTACTGATCCAGCTCAGCTCTACTTGCACATTTCAGCACCTATGAAGCTTCGTAATTGATGTAATATTAAAGCATCTGAGTGATACTGATTTTATTTTCTCTTTTCAGTTCCTCTATGATGAAGAGCCAAAATCTCAAAACCAAGTAACACTACAATACTACAGCTGTGCTCTAGACCCATGGCATTAACCCTTGGTCAAGAAGGACTTTCTTACTGCTGGGAGCAGGAGCACTTGGGTCATTCCTGGGCCAGTCAGTATGTTGTCTGACCTCTCAGTGCCTTAGTCTCCAGTCTTATAAAATGAAGATAATGAGGCTTTTTGTCTATAAAACATATAGAGAACCTCAGATTATAAAAACATCATTCTTTTTGGATGAACCATAATGTGTAAACACTGCCACATTTCAAGGATTCCCAGTTGGGTTTTTACAAACATAGACTGAACTAATGTGTTAGAATTTGATGCTTTTCTACGTTCTCTGGCATTCACCAACCTTTTGAAGAACTAGAAAGCAATAAAAAAAAGTCCTGTTGAAACCTTATGTCAGGAGTTCCTTTCAAGATTATATTTTTAAATGACAACACTATGTAGTAAAGGAACATTATATAGCAATGAGGACCACTTCATTAGGAGAATATCAAACTTGGCTTTTAAATTTAGCATTTGAATCTGCTTACAATCTTGCTGATGATGGCAAGCAGAGCACAGGAGAGAGGCAAATTCTCTTAGTTTCATGTAGGTTTTTAAATATTTCTCCTTGTGTTGTACTGTTTTATATGAAAGTGGGTAAGACAGCCATCACTGGTTTTAAGATCCCCCTTCATTCAGAGTGGAGAAAGACTTCTGTTGTTATATATATTCAATTTCAGTCCTTTTCTCAAGGCTTTTCAGGAGGCTATTCACTGTGTCTGCCCCTACATTTATTTTGCTTATTCAACTATGATTTTAGAATAATTAATATTTTCTCTTTATTCTCATAGAACCAGATAAAATCCCATTCCTCTTGTGAGCATATTTACTCTAGAAAGGTAATAGAATCATACAAATACATGCAACATCTGGACAGAGGTTCCCCAAAGCTCACAAATAGATGGATAGAAATAGAATCAGACACAAGGCAGAGTTTGTCCAGGTAATTCCTTAAATATACCCATAAAAAAGACTAGTGCCATCTGAGAAAGAGGTTCGTGATGATTTGTGGTTGCTGTGTATACAATACCCATGATGGTCCTACCCTAGAATTCCAAGATCAATAAAGCTGTACAAAATCCTGAATAGAATAAAGAGAAATGTTCACTCATTACTAAGGACCTGCTACATCAAGTTTGCTAAAACCACCAGAAAGAGTGCTAGTTCTAGGATAACCCTCAGATCCACAACATTCAAGAGTCCTCGAAGGGACAAAAGGGAGCCAGGCTTACAATTGTCTTCCCATCGCTGTCAATTCCACTTCCCTCTTCACCCCATGTCTGGAATGGCAAGTAAGGGAGCAAATAGAACCCACATATTCACCTCCACTATCATCTGGACCAATCCACACATAAAGGATGAGCCATCCAGATTTGGGATCCAAAACTTTACTTTCCATCAAAGGAGCCTAAAGAGACTCCTCAAAATTCAGAAAACTAATATCTGGCTCTGTTGGACAAAGGGGGAGTGAGAAATGTCAAAAACCACTGAATCATTTAATAGTTTTCATAAATCCATTGTGAACCAGTTTCATGTACTCTGAGGCATAAGGGTGGGAGTCACGGACAACCAGGGATAAAATCCAGTTCCTTACAATAAAACCCTACCGAGATTCGCAAATGATTGACAGGGTTGAGAAAGCCCTGACAGATGTAATGGGCTAGAATGACCGATTACCTTAATGTGCTTCCAGGAGAAGCAGAGTCAAGTGTTTAGATGTCATAATCATTAGTAGCTTGGACTAAGCAGGATGATTATATCTACAATAATGCATTACACCAGCTCTTTTTCTCCAGGGGCTTCAATATGCTAATGAGAGAAGAAATGAGTGCCTTTCATTTACATGTAAATGAAATGAAGAATGAAATTTCACAGATTTCAAGTTTCCTTATGCATAATTTAATGAAAACATAGCTTTAAAGTACCGTTCAAAATTGTTTACTATGTAGGAAAACCTTGCAAGAATACAAATGCAACTTTTCCCATCTGCATTTTTAGACAAAAAGCTAGACAGAATTCCCTATTCCCCCTCATTGTCCTAGAATTGCTTCAGACAGGGCTAAAAGCACCTCCCTGCAGGTTGTGACAGCCCAGGTAGAAATTAATCAGTTCACATCAGTTTATGTCAAGCTTTCTGTTTAACCCAATCTAGAATTCATATCTTTTATAAAGTAAATGGCTTAGGAGTTATTACTTTGTCATGAAGTCAAAATAAGTTAAAATTCTAAACACTTCCTTTGTTTTATCATTTTATTTAACTTTAACAATTGAGAAAAGAGAAATCCTGTCAAATATTCTACCATCATGTTAGGGCCAGGACCCTAACGTCAGGAGGTAAGGTCTGTGAATCTCGTGCCAAATAGCTACGTGAGCAAATAGTGAGATAAACAAGCCATTCGTGGAGACAGAGGTGGAGCTGGGCTTGGTTAGGAATGAATCAGGCCATCCTACAGAGTGGGCGTCTCCTCCCCAAGTTGTTCTCCAGGGCACAATTAAAACCCCTATAAAAGGACCAGCTCCCAGTTGTCCAGCACACTTGCCAGCGGTGTCAGCGAGCACTTGACTTCTTCCTCTGGTGAAGTGGGTAAGCCCCATTCAGTGGGATCATCGTGTTCTTCTGTACAATTCTTCGTTGTCCAGCTGCTGTAGATCTTGCAGGGAGGGGGGGTGGTATATTGTCAGAAGGCATCAGTGTCTTACAGGGATACCTATCTCCCCCTAACTCCATGCCAACTTTTCATAGTTGAAACCATCGCTTGAATGGAAACTGGCTCTTCTTCCAAAGGCTCTGAATTCTATAAGCTTGCTTTCATGTCAAAAAGGAGTTAGGGGATGATGCTGTGTGATTTTGATGGGATTCATCTTGCTTCAAACTGCCATCTCAAAAGTCTGTCCCAGCTCTTTTTATTTGTTCTACACATACGATTATCATCATGTTGTTATGGCATCTGAAGTATTAGAATTGAGAAGTAAAGAAGACAGCTTGATGAACCACTATACTCACCCCAGTCAGTGAAGTTTTCATGTATAACACAGATCTGCTTCTGGCTAAGTCCTGTCTTTTATAATGCAAGATGCAAATGATTTATTTGGGTTTAACAAAAGCTAACCATAAGACCAATACTATTCAAAGTTTTCCAGTTAAGTTTGACCCACTGACTCTGGTAGTTAGTCATAAAGTATCTTTCAGTGCTTTCAATAATTGAATATCTGTAAGATAGTTGAGTTCAGGCAGGTAACATGCACTCTTGCTTTTCTGCATTGCTATATTTAAATAATTACAATGCCATCTTTGACTAGGAAGAAGTAATGTTTAATCTCAGAACTGGCTACTTATGAATTATATTCCTAGATCTCTTATGGACTATAATGTTGAAGAATAATCCACATTCAATTTTCATTTTCTAGTTACTACCTGAAGTGTTGCTGCCATGAGTGGGTGTTCATTCTTCTATCCATTTTAAGATTTTCTCAAATCTTCCTTCACCTTTTGGCTTTTACTTCTCTTCTTTGTTCAACTTTAGAGGAAGATGCTTATGAGTAGCAACACATCAAATTTAAATTTCTACACTCCTGTCTTCTTTATCTGGTCTGAAGTATTCTGGGGAGCTAGAAGAGAGATAAAGAAAGGAGATGGATATTCCAGACTAGGTGGACAATCAAAAGACTACAGGATGGCCTGAAGATGATTCCCTGGCTTGAAATTTCTCAGGATTTCTCTTCCTCTTTTTGAGTAAAATATTCAAAGATAAAATGCTTTGAAAGCCAAGGTTGAAAGTGATTACTGTTGTAAAGTAGATTATTTAAAGGTCTACCCGAAACAGAGGGAATGAAGCTTCCCAAGATCAGACTCAGAATTATGATTCTTGATGCTATTTTACTGTTTATTTTATTGTTCAAGGTTTACTTGAACTTGAAGGAAGAAAAAAAAATGTCTCCACTTCTGAGAAGCATCCTTGATATCACTGAAACTTACAATAAATATGCCTCACATGATTGTGATGGGGCAGCACTAAGCAAGAAAGACTTGAAGAACCTCCTTGAAATGGAATTTGGAGACGTCCTTCGGGTAAGCAATAACAAGACAAGGAAATCTCTATTGATTTAGAAGTATGAAAATTCTTCTTAGAAGAGGCCAAAACAAGGAATGGTGGCTTTAGATTCATTTTACATATGACAGCTCCACACCACATGCCCCATTCATACCTGAGTCTGAAGGTACTGACTTGGCATTGAAATTTCAGTATTAAAGAAATTGCTGGCAGGTATTTCATGTAGTTGATGCAAAGTCATTGTGAACAATATGTTCCTGGGAAGTTATCACCAAAGATGTCCAATCAAATGAGATTTGGAAGGGATGTAAATTTACTTCCAATTTCCAATAATTCAAATCAGCCTGTTCTTAACTAAAATGGTGTTATCATAAATGTTTTGTCTGGTTTCAAACACAGAATAAAAATCAACTCAGGGATACCAGCTATTTCAAACAGATATGACTGCTGTAGATCTTCATAAATGTCCATTACATTTCTCTCTTGAGGGTGTAAATTCTTATTCAGCCAGCTGCAGATAACTTTTGATCAGCCTTAAGTTAGTAGAGGCAAGATTTGCCAAGAATGCTTTAAAATGAGGTGTTCGCATTTGACACGGAGACATGACTACACACTAGGTGTTTTCTAATTGCTCTTAATGTCTTTTGAATGTCAACATATCATAACTATACATTGTGTGAGAGAAAGCTTACTGCTTGTAAATAAATAGCGCATTGTAAAATTTTTGTTTTCTCCTTTTTCAGAGACCACATGATCCGGAGACAGTAGATCTGATCCTGGAACTTTTGGATCGCGACTGCAACCAAGTTGTCGATTTCAATGAATTCCTCCTGTTCATTTTCAAAGTGGCTCAAGCTTGTTATTATGCTCTCAGTCAGGCCTCGGGGCTAGATGAGAGGGGAACCAAGAGTGAGAGAAAGGGGGACCCGTTACAAGATCGCAGACAAGACGCCCAAAGAAGGTTCGAGGCCCGGGACAGACAACTGGAAGAAGACCGCAGGCAGAGGAGGCAAGAACGCGAGAGGGAGCTCGCCAAGGAAGAGCAGCAGAGGGAACAGCAAGAGAGACGTGAGCGCCTCGACAGGCAGCGCGGCGACGAGAAGCAGCGGTGGCAAAGGCGAGAACGCGAGGAGCGCCTTGAGGAGGAAGAACAGCTACAGAGGCGTAAGGGATCCGCGCCAGAGTCTCCCGACCAAGAGCAAAGGCTCGAGCGCCAGGAGGAACAGCGGTTGCAGAGGCGCGAGCGGCAGGAGCTGAAGGGCGAGCGCGGCGAAGAGGAGTCCCAGTGGCAAAGAGAACGCCTGGAGGAAGAGCATGAGCTGCGGAGGCAGAAGCGCGCGCAAGAGGAGCCGCGCTTGGAGAGGGAGCGGAGGCGCGAGCAGGAGGCGAGGCGCTTGGAGCAGGAGGCGAGGCGCGAGCAGGAGGAGCGCTTGGAGATTGAAGAGAGGCGCCAGCAGCAGCTGAGGCGCGAGGAAGAGCCGCGCTGGGAACAGGAGGAGAGGCGCAAAGAGCAGGAGGCGCGCTTGGAGCAGGAGACGCGCTTGGAGCAGGAGGAGAGGCGTGAGCAGCAGCTGAGACGCCAGGAAGAAGAGAGGCGCGAGCAGAAGGCACGCCTGGAGCAGGAAGAGAGGCGCGAGCAGCAGCGAAGGCGCGAGCAGGAGGTGCGCCTGGAGCAGGAAGAGAGGCGCGAGCAGCAGCTAAGACGCCAGGAGGAAGAGAGGCGCGAGCAGGAGGTGCGCCTGGAGCAGGAAGAGAGGCGCGAGCAGCAGCGAAGGCGCGAGCAGGAGACGCGCTTGGAGCAAGAGGTGCGCTTGGAGCAGGAGGAGAGGCGTGAGCAACTGAGACGGCAGGAGGAGAGGCGCGAGCAGGAGGCGCGCGTGGAGCAGGAAGAGCGGCGCGAGCAGCAGCGAAGGCGCGCTGAGCAGGAGACGCGCTTGGAGCAGGAGGAGAGGCTTGAGCAGCAGCTGAGAAGGCAAGAGGAGAGGCGCGAGCAGGAGGCGCGCCTGGAGCAGGAAGAGAGGCGCGAGCAGCTGCGAAGGCGCGAGCAGGAGACGCGCTTGGAGCAAGAGGTGCGCTTGGAGCAGGAGGAGAGGCGTGAAGAGCAGCTGAGACGCCAGGAGGAAGAGAGGCGCGAGCAGGAGGCGCGCCTGGAGCAGGAAGAGAGTCGCCAGCAGTCGCGGGGGCGCGAGCGGGAGACGCGCTTGGAGCAGGAAGAGAGGCGTGAGCAGCTGAGGCGCCTGGAGGAGGAGAGGCGGCAGCAGGAGCGGAGGCGCGAGCAGGAGGTGCGTTTGGAGCAGGCGGAGAGGCGCGAGCAGGAGCTGAGGCGCCTGGAGGAGGAGAGACGCGAAAAGCAGCTGAGGCGCCTGGAGGAGGAGAGGCGCGAGCCGCAGCGGAGGCACCAAGAGAAAGAGGAGAGGCGCGAGCAGGAGCTGAGGCGCCTGGAGGAGGAGAGGCGCGAGCAGGAGCTGAGGCGCTTGGAGGAGAGGCGCGAGCCGCAGCGGAGGCGCCAAGAGGAAGAGGAGAGGCGCGAGCAGGAGCTGAGGCGCCTGGAGGAAGAGAGGCGCGAGCAGGAGCTGAGGCGCCAGGAGGAAGAGGAGAGGCGCGAGCAGGAGCTGAGGCGCCTGGAGGAAGAGAGGCGCGAGCAGAAGCTGAGGCGCCAGGAGGCAGAGGAGAGGCGCGAGCAGAAGCTGAGGCGCCAGGAGGCAGAGGAGAGGCGCGAGCAGGAGCTGAGGCGCCAGGAGGCAGAGGAGAGGCGCGAGCAGGAGCTGAGGCGCCAGGAGGCAGAGGAGAGGCGCGAGCAGGAGCTGAGGCGCCAGGAGGAGGAGAGGCGCGAGCAGGGACGGAGGCGCGGACTGGAGGAGAGGCGCGAGCTGCAGCTGGCTGAGAAGGGGGTGCAGGAACGAGCCCGCGAGCTGGGCGAGAGTCGACCCCCGAGATGGCAGTGGCAGCTAGAAAGCGAAGTCGAGGCGCGTCAGAGCAAAGTCTACTCCCGGCCCCGCAGGCAGGAGGAGCTGAGGCGCCGCCAGGAGCAGGAGGAGCTGAGGCGCCGCCAGGAGCAGGAGGAGCTGAGGCGCCGCCAGGAGCGCGAGCAGCAACTGCGCCAGGAGGAGCGCGAGCGCCTGCGGGAGCAGGGGGAAGAGCCGCGCCGCGACTTCCAGTGGCAGTGGCAGGCGGAGGAAGAAAGCAAGAGGCGCAGCCAGCGGCTGTCGGCCAGGCCCGCGTGGCGGCAGCAGCGGGAGAGGCAGCTGAGAGCCGAGGAGCGCAGGGAGCAGGAGCCGCTGCCCCTCGAGGAGGAGGAAGAGGAGCTGCGCCGCGGCAGGGAGCGGGCGCGGCAGCTCCGCGAGGAGGAGGAGCAGCTCCTGGAGGAGAGCCTCCAAGAGGCGCGCGAGAGGAGGCGACGCCAGGAGGAGCAGCGCCGCGGCCAGGCGTGGAGGTGGCAGCTGGAGGAGGAAAGCCAGAGACGCCGCCACGCGCTGTATGCCAAGCCGGCCGAACGGGAGCAGCTGCGGGAGGAGGAGCAGCTGCAGCGCGAGGAGGAGCTCCTGCAGCGGGAGAAGAGGCGCCAGCAGCGCGACAGGCAGTATCGGGAGGAAGAACAGCTGCAGCAGGAGGAAGAGTGGCTGCAGAGAGAGCAGCGCGAGAAGAGGAGGCGCCAGGAGCGGGAAAGACAGTATCGGGAAGAGGAGCAGCTGCAGGAGGAGGAGCAGCTGCGGAGGGAGAAGAGGCGCCAGCAGCGCGACAGGCAGTACCTGGAGGAGGAGCTGCAGGAGGAAGAGCACCTGCAGAGAGGACGCCCGGAGCGGGAGAGGCAATATCGGGACGAGGAGCTGCTGCAGGAGGAGGAGCAGCTGGAGAGAGAAAGGAGGCGCCAGCAGCGCGACAGGCGGTACCTGGAGGAGGAGGAGCTGCGGCGCCAGGACAGGAAGCGGCAGCTTAGGGAGGCGGATCAGAGCCGCGATCTGAAATGGCAGTGGCAACCAGAAAAAGAAAATGATGCTCGTAGGAACAGGATCTACTCCAGACGCAGAGACAATGAAGAAAAGATCCGGCAAGAGGAAGATTTGCAGGAGCGGGAGAGACGCTTCCTGCAGGATGCGCAAGAGGAGAGAGCGCGCGAGAGGGGCTGGCAGCGCCGCGACAAGCAGGCCCCAGCCGAAGACCTGCTGGAGCGAGAGCTGCGGAGGGAGGCCGAACGGCGGGACGGCAAGTTCCGAGAGGAAGAGCAGCTCCTGAGAGAAGAAAGAGAGGAGACAAGACGCCGCCAGGTGCGCGACCGAAAGTTTCTCGAAGAGGAGCCGCAGCTGCGCCGCCAGGAGCGCGAGCAACAGCTCCGCGAGGAGGAGCAACTTCTCCAGGAAAGGGGGGAACAGCAGCTGCGCCGCCAGGAGCGCGAGCAACAGCTCCGCGAGGAGGAGCAACTTCTCCAGGAAAGGGGGGAACAGCAGCTGCGCCGCCAGGAGCGCGAGCAACAGCTCCGCGAGGAGGAGCAACTTCTCCAGGAAAGGGGGGAACAGCAGCTGCGCCGCCAGGAGCGCGAGCAACAGCTCCGCGAGGAGGAGCAACTTCTCCAGGAAAGGGAGGAACAGCGGCTGCGCCGCCAGGAGCGCGAGCAACAGCTGCGCCAGGAGCGTGACAGAAAGTTCCGTGAGGAGGAGCAGCTGCGCCAGGAGCGCGACAGAAAGTTCCGTGAGGAGGAGCAGCTGCGCCAGGAGCGCGACAGAAAGTTCCTCGAAGAGGAACAGCAGCTGCGCCGCCAGGAGCGCGAGCAACAGCTGCGCCAGGAGCGCGACAGAAAGTTCCCTGAAGAGGAACAGCTCCGTGAAGAAAGGGAGGAGCAACTGCTGCGCCGCCAGGAGCGCGACAGAAAGTTCCGTGAACTGCAGCGAGAGCAGCAGGACGGGCTGAGGCGTCCGCAGGAGCGAGAGCAGAGATACCGGGCGGAGGAGCAGTTTGCTGGCGAGGAGAAAAGGCGTGCGCAAGAACGCGAGAGGAAATTTCGCGAGGAACAGCTCGGAGAGGAGCAGGAGGAGGAGCAGAGGCGCCGCGGAGAGCGCAACCTGCAGCAGAGCCGTGGTCAAGCTTGGGAGACGCGGCCCCAGGAAGACAAGGCCCGTCGGCAGCTTCTGGAGCCCGGCACGCGTCAGTTTGCCAGTGTGCCTGTGCGCTCCAGCCCTCTCTATGAATACATCCAAGAGCAGAGATCTCAATACCGCCCTTAGGAGATGCTGCCAGAATCCCTGCCAAAGCCTCCTGCAAAGCAAACTTAGAAACACTGGGTATCAAATGACTCAATGTTTTCTGGTTGTGGGAAAACTCTGATGTTAGAATGCCTTTTTTTCCAGATTCTTAAACTATACCCATTTAATGTACTTTGTACTCCTGCCTTTTGTTCTTCCTCAAGAAGTTCTTTACTGCAGGATGTCTTTTCTCTTTGGTGCGGATGTGGTGTGCATTCAAAAAAATAAATCATTAAAAATAAATCATTTGTTTAAAGAGTTTTGTTTGAGGAACACATTCATTTATTGCTGGCAAAACTAATAAGAATCATGAGGATTTGAGAGTCAGAAGAATTGGGACTTTTTTAATGGTTGGTCCATCTGTGGGGAGGTCAGGTATTTTTAATGTTCAGGTTGGTATTTCTTCTTGGGCCTAAATTACATTAATATTTAATGTAGTCCCACAAAGTCTCTCCTCTTTTGTGGCTTGACAGAGACTGTGAGGTGACTGAATTTTTACAGCAACCCTTGAACAGTGTAGAGGGAGTGACTTCTACAGAAAAATTCCCTGTGAAATCAGTTCATAATGAAGAAATATATGATAAGAATAAGGTGTCACGTGAAGGCTTAGAATTGGAGTTACTTTTTTTGCACTTAAAATTTCATGAAAAAAAAGTTTTCAAACAACTCTGGCACTCAAATTTTAAAATAATCTGTAAAATTTTTAAAATTCTGTAGTCTATAGTACTCAGTTCTCCTCCCCCAGTCTTTGGAGTGTTTGAGAATGTTAATCTTTGTTAATTTAGCTGACAGGAAACCCGCTCAACATCCTGCAAACATCTATCTTGCTCTAGGGCCAATAAGAGATCATAGAGAGTATTTTGGGGGAGGAAAAGGAAAAAAATTGTGAACAGAAGGGCAGATTCCTAGAGGCCCTTTGACAACCCACAATCCCTTAATGTCTATTGATAAAACCTTAGAGACAAACTTGTTGTAATCATTGATTGGACTGTCTAAAAAAATAATAAATGTTTGGCAAACAATTATTTTTGCCTATTTTAACTATGCTTCAAGTCATATCTCAAGATCTAATGGTCTAAGAACTGGTAACATTTCCCACTCAGACACTTAAGGGTATTTGGTTACTATTTTCCATGTCTATATATGAAAGTGGAAGGGAAAGAAACCTTCCATTTTCCCCTGTTAGGGTGAACCCAGTATTATTTCCATGCCCAAACTAGGATTTTATTTCCAAGTGTTTTTATTAGAAGGGTAACACCACACATATAGTGGTACTCCCAGTATTGGCTGGTATTTCCTTCTCAAAATGCAGCAGCTTCTTGGACTCTGATGTCTGACTAGTCAATTGTACAAAATTACCTGAAAGTTCAGCTCAGCATTACAGAAATTGTAGCTGACCGGATGATCTAAGCAGCATAATCCATGAGGTATCTTAGAAGGTACTTAATAACAATAAGGCCAAACGTATCAAATTATCTAAACCTTGACCCAAACACACCTGTGCCTCCAACTGGAGTCTATATTCACACTTGGTGGCCAGAAGTAAGTCCAAAAAGACCCTTATTAATTACATCATTTCTAACTGTGAGAGTCATGGATGAGATGTCCTAAATTATAGAGTCAACATTTTGGACAATAGGTACAGACAAGAAAGTTAAGCTACTGAATGCCATTCTGATAGAATAAGATGGTTTTTCTTCAAGGAGCACCATCTCAAACACAAATAGCAGGTGCCCTCCCAAGACAGCCAGAGAAACTCCTATCTCTATCATGGAACTGCATCTCTTCCAAATAATTTCTAAATGAACTGTATTTCTCCTAAAGTAAATGTGCACTTTTCCTTACAAGAATCTTCACAGAAACCCTGCAAATCCTTACTGGTTTTCCACAGGTTCTTATCAACGGGCACTCGCTTCAGAGTCTCAATATAAAAGCCAGCCCAGGGCATTCCTGAAATACATATTCATAAGCTAAGCTATAGTTCAACAATAATTATGGTAAAAACAAGTCATTCAAACTTATAGCACTTACAAGGTGAGGAAAGAACCCATTTTCAAAGAAAGTATTGTTTCATCACAATTATAATAACATGTAGTTAAAAAAAAAATGTGTCAGCTGGCCCATGCCCTCTGGCTGTTTCTTTTCCTTTTTTTTTTTTTTTTTTTCATAATCTGCTGGCAGGAGAAATGCTGGCAATCCAAACCTCCTCTTCCACCTGGATAATGTACATGCATGGGCAGAAACTTCAAGCTGTTGGGAAATTGGCTGTGTGTTATAAACTGGGAGCTCTATTAACATCACCTTGGCTGCTGCTGGGGAACAGGGTTGCGGGTTTAAAATGTAAGTTTAACAGCAATTCCACTCCTAGGGGTCTACCCAAAGGACACAAAAACACTGATTCAAAAGAACACCTGTACCCCTATGTTTATTGCAGCACTATTTACAATAGGTAAAACCTGGAAACAACCCAAATGCCCCAAAATAGATGACTGGATTGAGAAGATGTGGTATAGATACAAAATGGAATACTAGTCAGCAATCGAAAAAGATAAACTCATGCCATTCGCAGCAACATGGATGGAGCTAGAAGGAATTATGCTCAGCAAAATAAGCCAGAAGGAAAAAGAAAAATATCGGATGGTTTCACTTATAGCAGGAATATAGGGGAACCAAATAAGACATCAGTGTAAAAAAATACAGTACAAAACACAACAAAGCAAAAACAGACAATTATAAATCAGAGACATACTGCAGGGGAGGAGGAGGGAGACGGATCAGAGGGAGGGAGGGAGGAGCACAGGGGACTGAGGTGATGGTGCATGGGTGCATTGGTGAAGGAAACTCTAGGGACTACACCTGAGGGGTGGGGGGAAGTAAATATTGTTTTAAAATGGACAATGATGGGCCTCCCCTGGTGGCGCAGGCGGTTGAGCACAGCACTGTGAAGCTGTCCGCAGCCTCTGCAGCGCTGGTTCGATCCCCGCAGGTGAGGGTCCCACATGGCGCAGCAGACTTCTCCTGTCTTGCCAGCTGCTCCCCTCACCAGTCTGCCTGTTCTGTTCACCACTGTCTCTGGTGAATCCTCTTACCCTCCTGCGCATCTGGCCTGTACCCCAGCTCTTGTATAAATAAGTAAATAAATCTTTCAAAAAAAAAAACTTTCTTAAAAAAATAAAATAAAATAAAATGGACAATGATGTAAAAAATTTTAAAATTAATTAAGTAATTAATTAAAATGCATGTATAAAATGAGGGAAAAGCTAGCTGGTATCCATGTGCTCTGGGCTGAATTATGTCCTCCCCTAAATGTTCATGTGTTGAAGTCCTAGCCCTCAATACCTTTGAGTATAATCATATAATCATAATCATATAAGTATACAGTATTTAAATAGGTAATTAAATTAAATGAGGCCATTGAATGGATCCCAATCCGATATGAAAGATGTGCTTATAAGAAGAGGAAATTAAGGCAAACGTGGACAATTATGTGAAGACATGGCCATCTGCAGGCCAAGGTTAAAGGCCTAGAATATAGATCCTCATGACCCTCAGAAGAAACCAACCAATACACCTGAAATTAAAATCATACTATACGTCAACTATCTGTCAAAGAGAAGAAAAGAAACTAACCCTACCAACACCTTGATCTTAGATTTTCTAGCCTCCTGAACGATAGAAAAATAATTTCTATAGGAAAACCCACTCAATCTATGGTACTTTTCTATGATAACGCTAAGAAATGAATAAACCACATAAGGTTCAGTTAATTGCTGGGGAAACATGTTTATATTGGCATGATCTTTGTCTTCAACATTTTATAGAGGGTCCTGGTTACTCAAAGACACTTATTTTTATTATTATCTAATCTGTAATAGTTCCATGGTACACTGAAAAGAATACCACAAAGAATCAGAAACCTAAATTTTATATTTGTAGAACAATTATTTCATAACACATGCAAAATATTTTATGCATACAGCGATGAAATAGTCATTCTGGCTTATTCCATCACTTTACTATCTGTGTGTTCTCAGGCAATCTGAACACCTGAACTTTCTCTTTGAAACTATGAGATTGAAATAACTATCACCACAGTTATTCCCAGCACTAAATAAAAGGTATTCTTAATTCTTTGATGCAGCTGGTTCAACTAAACTCTCAAAGCAACTCAAAAATCCTTCACCTCAACTTCTACCTTTAGCTGAGAGAAAACAGAGAAAAGAAATAACTGATACAGGTTATCACAGAGTCTAGTTCTAACCTAAGAGATCTTTCCTTTCTAGCCAATCAGACCTGAATTTCACTTCATCTGTCTCCTAAATTCCTCCCCAGAGCTGCTTCTTATCATCCTAGGTTTATTCATTGAGGTATAAAACCTTAAACTTAGTCCTGCGGACCCAGAGTTTCTAGAACAAGATAATTATTATTCAATAAGTGGTTCGGGTGTCTATGACCATGAAAAAACAGTCAGCCAACTGTCACCCTTTCCTTAATCCAGGTTAAGCCAAGTGGATCAAGAACTTGTTCATAAAATGAAAGCACTACAAACACAAGGAAATGCCTCGTCATGGAGTTTAGATGGGTGAGTGTGGCCTGCTCCACCGCCCTTCGGGCTCTATGGGGACAGTGGTGACTGGATGGGAGGACTTGGGATCCTGTGCGGCATTGTGGGTTTCCCAAGCACAGAACTGACATAAGCCCTGCAGCCTCCACATGTGGGGATAGGATGGCTGATCTTGGTGACCATTTCCATGGCGAGTTCCCTAAGAGATCAGCCAGCTCCCAGGGTTTGTGTGGCCAGGATGAAAATGGGGCAATAGGATGGAGGAGGAAAGAGGAAATGGGAGGATTTGAGCAGGATGGGTGATGGATGAAGAAGTGGATCTGAGAGGCAGACATGGAAGTGTGAGATAAAGATAAATGAAGATGACTAAGGACATAGCAGAAGACAAAAAAAAAATGGAGGAGAAAGGACTCGAGATAGAAGAGAAGATTGTAAAGAGGAGGATGTTCAAGGGCGGGAGAAGAGGAAGATGGTGTGTGGATGATGCAGTGGGAACAAGTTGATGGAGCATGGGTGAGAAGCATGAAAGATGGTTGAAGGCTCAGGAGAAGAAAGAAGTTACAGAGAGTGTGCTGATGGAGGATGGTGATGGTGGATAAGGAATGAGACAGGAGCCAGATGGAGAAATCAACTGAATAGGAGGAAATGATGAAATGAATGAGAAGTGAATGAGAGGAGGTTGGGATGAGGTGGAGGATGGGAGTGGAAGGAGGAAAAGGATGGAGATGAGCAGGGAGAAGAGGGGACATGAGTGATGAGAGAGGTAGGACTGAGCACCCCATGCAGGGCTGACAACTGAGCCGCTCCCAACCACACACCACATTAGAAATTGCTGGGTAAGCATAAATCCTGAGCTGGAGTTGCCAGCGGGCTGAGCTGACCAGTGCCCCCTCCTCATACAATCCCTGGGACGCCCCAACTCTATCCATCCCCCACCCCCTCACTTCACTCACATTCCATCATGTCCCCACAAGTCCTCCATGATCCATCACATCCTCCAGCCTCCCACATACCCACCCATCACCTGAAAATCTTATGTCTTCTCAAGTCCTCTTCCCTCCCCTCATGACACTCGAATTGTCTCCTCTCCCTAACCCCTCCCATTCTCACATCCCCTCACACCACCATCAGCTGCTATTCAGTTGTGGCACCTCAAGGGCAGAGTCCCAGGTACAAGGTGGTCTCTTGGCCCACCGGCCAAGGAGGCAAGCCCTGACCTGTGAACCCAGATTTCCGAGAAACAGGGGTGGCCTCATGGCAGCCCAGCCCCTCAGGAGTGGCTCCTCAGTCCAGGGGTGGCAGAGACATCCCCTCACATCCCCTCACATCCTCACATCCCCTCACATCCTCTCACTTGCTCACATCCCCTCACATCCTCACATCCTCACATCCCCCAACATCCCCTCACATCCCCTCACATCCACACATCCTCACATCCCCTCACATCCTCACATCCTCACATCCTCACATCCCCTCACATCTCCTCACATCCCCTCACAACTCCTCACATCCTCACATCCTCACATCCCCTCACATCCTCAAGTCCCCTCACATCCCCTCACTTCCTCACATCCCCTCACATCCTCACATCCCCTCACATCCTCATATCCCCTCACATCCTCATATCCCCTCACATCCTCACATCCCTTCACATCCCCTCACATCTCCTCACATCCTCACATCCTGCCATCTTCACAGCCCCTCACACATCCTGCATGTCCTCACATCTTCTCACTTCCCCTCATATCACATGGAGGAAGACAGAGAAGTACAGAGACGGAGACACAGGATTTCTAATTCCCACATGTTTTCTAAGATTCACTAATATTGAAAGATGAGTTTTACTTCCAAGAGTTCAGTCTTCTGAAATCATTGACAAGGTCTTACCGAGCGCCTCATCTCCTAACTAGGCATTTTTGGTTATGATACTCTTGACAGTACACCCTATTGAATGTATATAGTTTGGGTTACCCTTGTGCTTTTCAAAAGAATTGCAGATGACTTGATTCTGCAGTTTTCTTTTCAAATATCAGAACACACACATTTATTTTTGTTACTGTTATAGGGCCATGTAGCAGGGTGCCTCATGATTCCACACCCCCATTGCCCAATACCATGAAACTATGACCTCCAGGAAGACCTCCAGAGTTTCTACAGACCAGACATAGTTCTGGCAGAGGATGCAACCCACTTGGAGCCCCTTAGCAGGGAAGGGTCCAGACAAGTGGGTGCCACATTTACTTGGAAATGTGACTACAGAGCAGGACTGATCACCTCACACATAAAGAGCTAATAGAAACAGAAAGACTAGAGGTCTGGGAAGGAGACAGCATAACTCACTGTGACAGCATAGGCTGCTCCACAGACCAACAAGGGACCCCAAGTGATCAAAACTGGGCTTAGCATTGGACAGAGTCACACTGCATCCATGATATGGGCTCTGAGCCCCCGGGAGTTTCTGTGGCTTCCCTAAGGGGATGAGGAGTGCACTCACCCCTGCCCACCCTGACCCATGGCACCTCCAGTCTGTCCTCACCAGGAGGCTACAAGTGGCCACAGTGCTTGGGACCAGCTTGGTGGCTTGTTGAGGACTAGTACAGAGCATGTTGCCCACATACTTTTCCACGTGGACTTCTAGACAATTCCAGGCTGGGCCCAGAGGTCAGAGCTGGCTCAGAGACCTGGGTCGTGGCTCCTGGCCCTCCTTCCAAACAGCTCACAGCCTCTGGCTGTGCTCACAGAGAATCTGCCAAGACGGGCACCTGTCAGGCTCCATTCCTCATATTGTTGGTGAAAGCACAGCATAGAAGCTTCGTGTGCACACAGACCATCCTGCGGGGGCTTAGACCACAGGTCACCCAGCAACTGGAAACAGGCCCGCCACCCCACTCCTGGCCCTCTCGGGACCTCTGCTTATGCTCACAAAGAAATTGTGACAAATATTCTTAAATTCATGAAAACTGAAATTATATCAAATATTTTCTATTTAACCTCACCTCCTTCCAGCATCCATGAGGCTTTGATAGCAGACGGTTTCTCAGTGACGGGCCCTGGATGCTGGGACTTCAGGAGAGAACTACAACAGCGTCCTGGCTGGGACAGGCTTCTTGATCTCTAGCTCCCGGTGGGAGACCACCACAGACGTGCCCCTAAATGCAAAGGTGCAGACTGGGTTTAGTACCAGCAATTACAAGCCCAGGTTGCCCTGATAAAGAATAAAATATGTTGTGCTGTTGCTCCATCTCCTCGCCAGAACACCAGGGCTGCGGGATCTAAGAAGGCCGGGGAGAGTTCAGTTCTTGCCTTTCTGCCCCTGGAGGATGTGTCCTCTTTCTTCTTGGGGTCTCCCACTTTGTGCATCCTCTGTCGTGTGGAACAGTGGCTGTTTTTTATGAAGAAGAACTCACGCTCTTGAGTTTTGTGGCTAATGGTTTCCACTCACATCCACTTCTCTCCTTACTGCATTGCTTTCTCATGCTCACAGCCTGAAATTTGCTAAATCTAGGCTAAAACCCCCACAATTTTCTGGTATTTCTTTGAGCATTACTGGTTTGCTTTTGTGCCTCCATCTATGAATAAGTGACCCCTGTCCCTGGGTGTGGGCCATCAGGGCTGATTAAGAACAGAACTCTGATAAAAACCTGTGGGCTCTACTCTGAGCTGCATCCTTGTTTGCATGAGACCTGGCCTGGGATCATTCTACTGCCTCATGCTTCTAATTATGATCTGTCAGTGAGATAAAACATTCATCTCAGGGGACTCCCTGGTGGCACAAGGGGTAAGTTCTCAGCACTATCAAGCTTTTACCACCCACTGCAACGAGTTCAATCCCCAGCCAGGAAGGTGACCCACATGGCACAGCAGACCTCTCCTGTCTCGCCCACTGCTCCCCTCAGCAGTGTATTTCAGTCAGTCTGCCTGTTCTGCTCCCCACTCTGCCTCTGGTGAATCCTCTCACCTCCCTGCACCTCTGGCTTATACCCCAGTTCTTGTATGCATAAATAAGTAAAATAAATCTTTTTTAAAAATATTCACCTCACTGATCTCTGAAGAGGATTAAAAGAGGTTGTCCCAGAAAAGCACTGGATCAGCTGCCATGATTCCCCCAGATTGAGTCAGCCCTCCTTCCTAAGTTGGGACTCACATAAGATGTGTTTTTTCATTCAAAGCCTTGCACAACATGGAAATGAGCTTTTTCTATTCCCCACCTTTTAGGTAAAAGAATTATTTCACAAATGCTTTCATCAGTGAAACAAATGCCACGCCATCCCACCACAGGACAAAATAGTTAGGTTTGTATAATACAGTTCATGGCAAATCACTGAGAAACGTCTGTGCTTCAAGTCTCTCTGTTCAGCCCCACTGCCACCCCTCCCCTTCCCCCACTTGTCCCTTTCTCCTCTACAAAGCAGAGAATTCAAGAAAAACCCTGATCCTCTCACTAAATTACATACTTTAATTCTCTAGGTGCTCACGAAAGCATATACTGGCCCTCCCAGGCTGAAGACCTCACAGTGGACATCAGGCGGTAAATGGGCAGCCGTAGTGAACTCTCCCAAACACAGCAGGGCTTGCCAAGACAGAATAATGAGGAATGAAATTTTCTTCATTTCTTTCTTCTTTTTTTGGTATCTTTTTTTATTGAGGCATTGGTTACAACGCTGTCTGTGATTCGGAGGTATAGTTTCGCACCAATTCATGTTTCCTGGTGACTAATTTTATTTGGAAAATTTTGTTTGACATTAAACCCCAGGTCTCTACTACCCTCAGGCTCCCATGGATTCACTTCTTCATTTAAGAAAAAAATTTTTGAGAACCACTGTGTCACCCACACACAGCTAAGCGCTAAAGACACAGCAATGGACAAGAGAAAAAAAATCTTCCTGTTGTTAGCACCCATACCGGGTCATTTCTAGCCCAACAGTCCTGGTCTACTCACAACTGACATAGCAAGAGGTCATGTTCCCTCCTGACACCCAATCATGATTTTCCTTCTTCTAGGTCGGTGACCACTTTCAGTCACTGTGATGGTGGCTAAGCCAGGGCTGGGGCTGCTGATTCCCTGGCCTTTGGAGGAACCCTCAGCCCGGGAGCTGAAGAAATGCTGGACTCACAGTTCTGTCTCTGTCTCACACAATCTCCCAGAAATCTCTCTTCTTGCTTCCTACAAGTATGACTTAGGTCAGTGGTTAGGGATGGTCGGACCATAGAATGAATATTCCTATGTAATCTGAGGATCCATTTTGCCATAAAGATAGTCCAGCCTTTAGAATAAGGACTCCAAGTCTCTGTGGCCCATGGCAGGTCTCTTCCTCTCTGTAAGCCTTCCTTTCTCTGGAACATCTATACACAATTCCCAGGCAGCAGGCTGCCCCTGAAACACTGATCGTGCAACAGATGTTCGAGTATGCTGTGTTCCCAGGGACACAAGTGGAGGTTTTCTGAGCATGGATCCAACTGTAACAAGGGATGGAAGTGACCCGGACCTTCCTGAAGACTTCAATCATGGAGTCGCTCTACTTGATCATTGCCCTGGTTGGGCTGGCAGGGGACACCATTGTGCTCAGGCAGCTGTGCTTGCACATGCAGAGGAACGCCTTCTCCATCGATGTCCTCAACCTGGTGGGGGCAGAGATCTTCTATCTCCTCTTCCAGGTTGTAAACTCCCTGCTGGAACTCATCACACCTGTCCAGTTCCATCTCCATCCCCAGCTTTCTCACCACTGTGATGGCCACCACCCAAAACACCTTCAGCTGTCATGTGTGCCCTGCTTGGGCTCTCTCCCTGTTGCTAAGCACCCTGGAAGGACTCCACTGTGACATCAGGATGGAGAAGTTGATGACTATTTGTGTCAGATCATTCCGTCATCAACAGTGCGTGGCTTATTTTTTTGTTTGGGCTTGTCTCTGGGTCGTCCCTGGTCATGTGGAGCCCAGCCGGTGCAGCTGACCAGGCTGTGTGTGACCGAAGCCTCACAGTGACCATAGCCTCGGTGGCCTGCCCTCTGACATGCTCTTTTTCCTCTTCTTCTGCATTCAGGATGATATTGACGTGCTCCCCTATCACCTTGACCTGCTTCCTTTGTCCTCTTCTGTGTCTACAGCTTGCCAACTGCATCATTGCCTTCTTGGTTGATTCCTTCAGGCAGAGGCAGAAGCACGACAGGGGAACCAGGGGCAGACCTTCAAGCTGCCTCTCCTTCCTGAGATGGATGCACGTGAAGGTCATCCTCCTCAGGACAACCCGGAGATGTCGGGAGGCAGGTTTCCTGATGCAGAGCTTGGCTTCAGTCACACACACCTGGCTTTGAGAGTCAATTTGTCCCTGTCAGTCCAGAAGATTTTCATAACTTCTCTCAGATCTGGGGCCCTGATGTTAAAACAGTTAAGATAATCCTCCTTCTCGTGCAGGTGGATAAGACAACACCTGCTGAACAAGCACTGGGTTCTCTTCTCAGGGCGGCCTGACCAGGGGCCTGCCCAGCATCCCCAGGGAGCTTTGCCACCTCTGGGCTCAAGACTGTCCCCACTTGTGAGGACTCCCTTGCAGCAGAGACGGAATGGCAAGCTGCAACAAGTCCACATTTCTGTGTTCACTGGAGTTGACAAAGACTAAGAGAACGTTACATATTGACAAGTTCTTTCATCATTTTCCTACAATATGCTGAATAAAATTAAAAGAAGTGAAGCTCAGACTTGCCCCAAGGAGGAATCTTCTTTAATTTTGACAGACCTCAGAATATCTCCCTAGCTTAAAATTTTTATTGAGCAAATGACTTCAATACATGAATGAACAAAAAACTTGGGGAATGTTTGAGTCAGGCCTGGGCTTCAGTGCTACAGACCAAATTTGAACACCACCTTTCAGGTAATGCTTACCCAGCTTCAACTTTTGCAAGCATGAGTGTGATAATCAGACCCATCAATTTAAAAGCTGATTGAAAGTTCAAAGGAGACTGTCTCCTTGTGGTTTCCATTCACATGCCTCTAGGGAATCCTGTGTGCACCCTTCTGCCCCTTCACCTTTGCCTGTGCCGCGCCTCTTTGGGGCTCGTTAGTCCCTCACGGTATTCCAGTGGGCCTTTCTACATTCTGTGCACTTTGAAGACAGAATCTATATGAGATCTGCCATTTATTCTTTTTTTTTAAAGATTTATTTATTTATGCATAGAAGAACTGGGGTACAAACCAGAGGTGTAGGGGTGAGAAGATTCCCCCAAAACAGAGTGGAGAGCAGAACAGGCAGATTGACTGAAATACACTGCTGAGGAGAGCATTAGGCAAGTCAGGAGAGGTCTGCTGTGCCATGTGGGTTGCTCCTTGGCTGGCTGGGGATCGAACTCATATTGCAGAAGCCGCAGATAGCTTCACAGTGCTGTGCTTAACCTCTTGCACCACCAGGGAGGCTCCTACCATTTATTCTTCTTTTTTTTTTAAAGATTTATTTATTTATTTATACAAGCACTGGGTACAGTCAGAAGCGCGGGAGGGTGAGAGAATTCACCAGAGCCAGAGAGGGAAATGGAATAGGCAGACTGACGAAATACACTGCTGAGGGGAGCAGTGGGTGCAGCAGGAGAGGTCTGCGCGCCATGTGGGACCCTTGCCCGTGGCCGGGGATCGAACTGGCGCTGCAGAGGCTGCGAGCAGCTTCACATCCCAGTGCTCAACTGCTGCGCCACCAGGGGAGCATTTATTCTTAAGAGCTAAAAATATGGGCCTCCCCGGTGGCGCAGCGGTTGAGTGCTGGGCTGCGAAGCTGCCTGCAGCCTCTGCAGCCTCAGTTCAATCCCCGGCCACCGGGCGAGGGTCCCACATGGCGCACAGACCTCTCCTGCCGCCCGCTGCTCCCCTCAGCAGTGTACTTTGATCCTTCAGCCTGCTCTGCTCTCCGCCCTGACTCTGGTGAATTCTCTCACCCTCCTGTGCTTCTGACTGTACCCAGTGCTTGTATAAATAAATAAATAAATCTTAAAAAAAAAAAAGGAAAGGGAAACGATAAAAAAAAAAGCTAAAAATATGTATTTCATTAATCTGATTACATAAAAAAACTTCACATTTGCTAAAAATCATAAAGTTTACATGTCACGTCTTTAATGATTTCGTTATCATTAATAATTTAAATAAGAGATAGTGATTGTTCATAAATTTGCAGTTTCATGTTTTGGCAATGAGTACACGCATGACTCAAATCTCAGTCAAGACATAAGACATTTTCATCCCCTCTGAGAGTCCCACCATGTCCCTCCCAGTCACCTCTCCTGTTCCAGAGGAGCCTATTGCACCTACCTCTGTCATCAAGATCAGTGTCACCTGACTTTCAAGTTCATATATTTAGGACCATGCAGTGTACTTTTTGGTCCTAACGTCTCCCACTCCACAGAACTCATAGTGGAAAGTTCCTAATGAATGCCACACCCTGAAGAAGGTCCCTCTCCCTGTGTGCACGCCCCCTGCCAGGGCACACCTGGAGATGTCACGGAGGTGGCTGTGGGGTCCACATGAGCTGATCCTAAACATCCTGTGCCCCTAATATTACCAAAGATCAATATCCTCTGGTTTATGGACTTCACATATGCATTTAACCACTGCTATCCTTTTCTGAGGAGAAAAAGTCCTGGAACTTGTCTCCATTCAACCTAAAAAATAATGGCCATTAAATATGAACCTATCTCCATCTGCCATCTTCTGCATAATTACACATTGCTAATATTTGCATTCAGTCATAGTAATTATGAGTTTGTTCAACAAGTGTACCAGGACTATAATCTGCTGATTATAATCTTTATAATGTGTAATAAGCAGATGTCTCCCTCATTACTAACAAACTGACAGTCACATGCAATCATCTGAAATGAACCCAAAAGTTAGATTCCAGAATAGGTTATTTTCTGAACCCTCAAGACATTCATGGCAAGCACAAAAACTTTTAAATTTTGATTTCTATTTAACATCATTCCCCTTTTTTTAAAAATGTGGGCATTTTCTGCAAGATAATATCTAAGGTCTTCAATGTGGAATTTAAAACCCTCCACATTCTAGAGACAAACTAACTTTTAAATTCTGCCTCTTACCTATGGTACCACTGGTGTCAATCAGGTGTTCAAACCAGCCTAGTCTGTTCATTTTCAATAGGACATCTTATGCTTGTCCTTACTTCAGAGATTTTTGGCATCATTTTATCTGTTTGGAATGTCTCTGTCCTGTCAACTGGAAAATTTCTATTTAATTTAAAAGACCCAGGTTGAGTCCACTTCTTCCCTAAAATCTCTTCTAAATCACCCCGACATACATGATCTATTTCTTCATTGAAGTTCTAATTTATCTATTATCTTTATACTCATTAATCAATTGTAATATTCTGCCTTAGTTGGCTTTATACTTGCTTCATCTGCCCAACTAGATTGCAAATAACTTTAAAAGAGTCAACTGGAATTCTTTATTTTATATATTCGTTCCAGGAAAAACAATAGTCAATTGAGCTCTATGAAATTCTGATAAAACACGTGGACCGTCTTTCTAGAAAAATACACAACTAAAAAAAAAAAAATGTTCAAAAGCTCTTAGTCCCTATGAAGGCTTCTTAACTTCATAAGGAAGCTAACTGAAGGAGTTCTGAGAACTGGATGCATAAAAAAGGCATTCAATAAAGATTCACCAAGTGAATGAGTGAACTTATTTTTGTTTAAGACCTTCACTCCCTTTCAGGGCTATAATAGGTAAGGGACAGAGTTTAAAAGGTAAATTGTAGAATATGGATGGTTTTTAATTCTACATTGAAGACCTTAGAAACTGACATTCATTCCTCCCTTCCGAATCCTGAAGCCTACTGTTCTTTCTTATATCTTGAAATCAATTCATCAATCTCGGACAATACCATGTTCATGAGTCCTGTCCTTTCATTTATTCTGTCTGGGAACTGCAGTAAGTTTCTCTGGCATTAGTAGTCGGTAGAAAGGGCCTAGTGAGATGAGAATGCAGGGGTAGTCAAGTGAAAGGAGGATTCTGGTCCCAAATATTGTTGAGGGTGGGAGATAGAGGTGAGAAAGGCAATGATGAGATTTTCATTCCAGATCGAAGGTTGGTTTTCCCGTGACATTTACATTCAAATACAGCTCTTCACCATGATGATTATTTTCTTTCTGAAAGCCTTCTTGCCTGGCATATATGAGTCAATCTTATTCTTCCTATTAGTATTACTCTGACCCTATTTCTTATGAAATCATAATCCTGAGTTTATTGTGCTAAGAGTACATGTACCTTCCTGTCCCCCTGAAGCACCTTACAAAATGCCCTCATGTTAACTTTCATATGTGGGTCCTAACCAAGTCAAACCCCAGGTTTCATCCCTGACCATGAGTGGGGAGGGGGTGAGAGAAAGGAGACAAATTTCAGATTAACCTGCCACAAGTGCTGTGGTTAAGGAAAGACAGAGTTTATGGGCATAGTAACATCTAACCTTAGTTAGCAGGGTCAGAAAAATCTTCACCTGGGGAAGATATATAAGTTGAAACCTGAGAATAGGTAGGAAGTTAGAGGAACAGAACTTTCCAGGCACAGTGAAATTCATATTTAAAAACTGGGGGCAAGAGAGGGCACAGTGGGTTTAAGAAAGTCATAACTGAGTCTGACAAGGACCTAGAATGCCAGAGGATAAATGGGAAGCAGTGAGGGCAGAAAGGTTATGAGGGCTGGTAAGTCATATTAATCTTATCTTGAGGGCAACAAAGAATTATTTTCATTTTAATCAGGGAAGTGATTAACCAGATTGACAGTTTATAGGGATCATTCTGGCTACATTGTAGAAAACAGGCTGGCGAGGATCAAGATGGAAGCAGAAAAACATTAGGAGGATGTTATAGAAGTCCCTGTTAGGGAAAATGAATGCTTAAGCAAGGATAATGGAAGATAAAAGTGAATATATTTGAGAAATATTTGCTAATTAGAATCTTCAGGAGGTGGTGATATACTGAAGAGACATAAAAGATGATATTAAGACTATAGTTGGAGAAACAGGATGGATGGTGGTCCCGCTGTTGAGGTGGTTAAACATGGAGCTTCCAGTTTGAGGCAAGGGGAGACCACATGTCCAGTTTACTTATATTGAGTTGGCGGTTCTTCTTACTCTTCCAAGAAGCAATATTTAGTTGGCAGTTAGTTATGAAAATCTGGAGCACAGGTAAGAAGTTTGGGTTTGATATTAAATGAGGAAAACCAACCTAGCACAAGAGTAGATAAAATTATTCAGGACATGAAGGAAAAGGAAGAGAAAGTGAGCTAGGACAGAACCCTGAGAAACACAACACTTAAGGGAGAGAGAAAAGAAGACTAAAAGAGGAGAATAAAAAAAGAGCCATTGGAAAAATAAGAGAAAACCAGGAGTAGGTAGTGTGAACAAAAAGCTGGAAAGAATATGCTGCAAGGAGGAGGCAGATATGAGCAAGCACTTCAGAAAGCTGGGCAAGGTGAGTGCTGAAAAGTGACCATTCTGTGACAAGGTCATCAGCAGTGATCTCGTATATCTCCGTGGAGTGGCTAGATACACAGACAGTAATCAGAAACATAACGCAAATCTTTCGAGAATACTCACCATGAAGGTGAGGAGAAATGTTGAGTAGTGTTAAAGGCTTAAGGTAGGATTTTATAAAATGGAAGGCTTGCGTATGTGTAAATGCAGATGGGAAGGAACTAGTTAAGAGAGGTTCAGTATCGAAAAGAGAGGGAATTATCAGCATAGCAAGGTTCCTAAGAAAATAGGAAAAAAATAGGATCCAGAGAGAGGAATTAGGCTTAGATGGATTACTTTTCTGATGTAACAGAAAGAAAACATGAATGTAGATTGATACATAAGTTTGTAATTTGGTGGAAGAAAATTTAGATATTCTTGTCTGGTTTTTATTTTCTTTATGAAACAAGGAGGCAAAATCATCCTCCAAGACAAGAAACAAGGCAAGATCCAACTTTGACTTTTTAATAGAAACTAGAACCCAAAACCATAGACACCCAGAGTTGAAAGAGTTCAGTGCCCTTCACTGTAAGTCACCCCAGCCTTATCTCTCGTTCCTGTAACCTAGCCAGTGGATCATAATTCAGCCTCTTTTAGAACAGTTTCAGTTACATGGCACTCATTACTTTAGGAACAGCCCATACCACTGTCAAACAACTCTACTCTTTTAAAAGTTCTTATTAAGAATAAAAGTCTACTTGAGAAAGTTTCAACCACTGATTCCAGTTTTGTTCTCTGACATTATACAGAATAAGTAACTTCAGGTAATGGAGAGGCATGTATTCTTGAAGCTTTCAACTCTGCATCCCAGCTTTGTCCAGTATCTTTTCTGGATACATGACCATTAGCAAGTTACTTCACAACTAAGAGCCATAACTTCCTTATCTGGGAAAAGAGGTAATAAGTACCTAAAGGGCTAGTTGAGGATTAAGTAAGACAGCCCTTGGGAAACTCCTGACATGTCATGTGTTCAAAGAACATTTGTGCCTTTCTCTCCCATCCCATTCCTCACCCCAGGAAAACACTTCTGGTATTTGAAAGCAACTATTACGTCTCCCCCAGCCTTTCTTTTCAATCCAAACTTAAACATCCTTCAACCATTTCTCATGACTGCCCCATGAGCTCAAGGGCAGGGAGACATAACTCATTCAACCCTAAACATCCCCAGTGTCTGGTACAGTGGCTGCAAAATAGTTGGTACTCTGGGAATATGACTGATCAAAATTAAGATGACCTTCACACACCAATCCAAGTTCTCAGCAGAAGCCTTCTCCATTTTAGAGGAATGCTGAGATTTTTTTTTAAAGATTTATTTATTTATTTATACAAGCACTGGACACAGTCAGAAACGCAGGAAGGTGAGAGGATTCACCAGAGCCAGAGTGGGGAACAGAACAGGAAGACTGATGAAACACATTGCTGGGGGAGCAGCAGGCACAGCAGGAGAGGTCTGTCGTGCCATGTGGGACCCTTGCCTGCGGCCGGGGATCGAACCAGCGCTGTGGAGGCTGAGGGCAGCTTCGCAGCCCGGCGCTCAACCGCTGCGCCACCAGGGGAGGCCCTGAGATTTTTTTTTTTAAAGGCAGAAACTATCAACATACACCACCCGCCCCCGCCCCACCCCTTATGCTTGCTTGATTATCAGGAATATCAGAATAAGGTTTTGCTCAATATAAATATGCTCTGTAGCCTTAGTTCTCTCATAAAATTACCCCCCAACCCCTTCCTTCATTATCCTGATCTTCTGTCTTTTTTACATAGATCGATTTCTTAGATCTTTTTATAAGCAGACAAGAGTATTTTAAAACAAACACTATTCTCTTTTTAAATACCTGAAAAAAATGAAATCTAATTCTCCTGATAATTAAATATTCTTTACTCAGAGTCACTCAGATTTAAGAGTAAATGAAAACATTTGCCGTTTTAGCATCTCAGACTCAGACCCTCTCCTCAGCTTAATGATTTCCACATCACTCTTTTCCCCTTACAGAAAGAACTCAGTCATAAAAATGCCCATTTCTAAACACTTTGGATTATAAAAGTTCCTTTAAAGAGCAAATACCACGCCTATTTAAAAAAATAGCACATCTGGGGCCTCCCCTGGTAACGCAGCAGTTGAGCGCTGGGCTGCGAAGCTGCCCGCAGCCTCTGCAGTGCTGGTTCAATCCCCCGCCACCAGCGAGGGTCCCACCATGCCCGCTGTTCCCCTCAGCAGTGTGTTTCATCGTCTGCCTGTTCTGTTCCCCACTGTGGCTCTGGTGAATTCTCTCACCCTCCTGCACATCTGACTGTACCCAGTGCTTGTATAAATAAATAAATAAATCTTTAAAAAAAAAAAAAAAGGAACATCTTAGGTCAACGAATTTCTGCATATCCAGTGAGACATCTTTTTTTCTGACTCTGCCTCTGAGCAAGGAGAGTAGAGCATTGAAACACCTGAAATGACTGGTATCTCCACTTGGTCACATGGCTAAATGGAGCCTTTACTTTTAAACACATGATTGGCACCCATCTATCAAGCTGGGTCAAATATAGTCCATCATGTGGGCAGAGAGAAGAATCAGACATCTGATGTCCCTGCCAGCCCTGTGATTTGTCAAACAAATATAATTGTGTCTGTAGGTTAAAAAAAAAAAAATAACAACACCACCCTGAAGTTCCTTCAAGACTATAACCTGCCAAGTCAGTCAACGAAGATACCCCTCGCCCTTCCTTTGGAAGCCGATTGAAGCTGCCTAAAGCAGGGGAATAAATGAGACAAGCTAAGACATAATAATAAGGAAATAAAAATAAGACAGCAGAGAAAGAGGAGAGACTGGGTTTGGGTGGTGATGAATCAGGGCATTAGACCCGGAGGGTGTCTCCTTCCTAACTGTGCAATTAGGGACAGAATAAAAGGATTCTGCGCCTGCTGTCAGCTCACAGCTCTCTGCCCCACATTCCACTGGCTCCCATTCGTGAACAAGGTAAGTCTCATAGACTTTCTGCTTGAAGATACGTAGGCTCCTGCCTGCTGCTTTGCTCATATGTGAGACTGTATAGGGTTTCAGAGGAAGCACACTTTAAGTTGGCTCCTTTTAATACTACACTGGGGGTCTGGCCATCTACATGCATTCCTTGCTTATAGAACTTCTTTGATGATTTTTTTTAACATGAGCTGCTGGGAGGATATCAGCATGATAACTATTTAACAAGACATGGGGCTCTGTCCTATATTAAAATGAAAATATAGAACTATTTTAACTGTGGGTAATGATTTCGGGGTCAGGACTCTGTTTACCAGTGAGTTCACTGAGCCCGTGTCTTCTTGGAAAGAACATAATGCTTCCACCTGAATATATAGGAGTTGATTTTCTTGGTGTTACTTCTATTTCTTCTAGAACTTGTGCTAACTTCAAAGTTATATTCTCCTAAACAGAGCTAGAATAAGCCAGGTATAAGAAAAATAGGAGACAATTTCAATGAGGCTGGGGGGTTGGTCCCACTTTGTTGTTGGCTTCCTGTGTGCAGTGTAGTACTTGTATAGAGTTCTTTTGACATCTCCTTTTTGCAATAATTTTTTTCTGTAAAAAATAAACGTCACTGTTTTTCTCAGGGTGGGGTGAAGTAACCACCTATACTAACCTAGTAACCACCTGTACTAGCTCTGATCTCACCACATTGTCTGGTACCAAACTAAATCTACCCTGATTCAGATGCACCATGTTGAGGCATAGACTACAGCAGATGCCGCAAGGGATGCTGGGGAAAGACAGAAAGAAAGGCTATCTTGGCATCTCCTCTCTGAAGAACCATCCTGGGAAATGCACTCTGTGTTCTCTCGCAGTCTCCTGAGCGTGTCGAGATGCCTCAGCTGCTGAGAGATGTCCTCTGTGTAATCGACACATTCCACAAGTACGCCAGGGAAGACAGCAACGAGGCGACGCTGACGTATAGAGAGCTGAAACAGCTCATCCAGGGCGAGTTTGGAGACATTCTGCAGGTGAGGTGGTCATGGAGCTAGGGGGCTTCTCCCCTTGCCCTTTCTCCATAATCCAGACAAGATGAGCTTGGAGCCCTGCAGGCGAAGGAGCTGATCCCTTTCACACTTATCTCCCAGCTCTCAGCATTCACTGACTTTGGAGCAATATTTCGCAGTCTCCCTACTCTCTGCAATTGCTTGATCAGTCTCTTAGAGAAAAAAGGAGCGTTTTCTCACTGGGATTACTGCTTCAGCAAAGTAGGCTTTTGAGAGGCGTGGTGATGCATTAGGCAGCAAAACACAACCAGCAGAGTCCATGTTCCATCTTGCCATAGCACTGATACCAGCCAGCATTGCGAATTAACGGTCTTACATTTGGGGGAATTTCACAAGGAATAGGGTAAAAAAAAAAAGAGGAATCTTGGGAGACATGAAGACACTCAGGACACTTGACCACATATAAACAGGCTGATTTCTCATTGTGTTTTCCTGCAGTCCAGTGTCATTCATGCTGTGGAGAGAAACTTGAACCTTTTGAATATTGACAGTGATGGCACCATCAGTTTTGATGAATTTGTTCTTACAATCTTCAACCTGTTGAATCGCTGTTATCGCAACATACAATCATTACTAAATTCAGAACCAAGACAAGTGTCTAAAACAGGGAAGCCAAATAATGTGGATCTTCAGGCAAGCAGCGGGGCTGGCCGACAGGCAGAAGGCGCTTCACCAACTCAAGACAAGATAGTGTTTCCTTCAAAAACAGCATCCTCAGCTGAGCTCAGCCCTGAGGAAAGGGGAGCAGATGGACACAATAGCACGGGCCCACATGGAGACACCAAGACTAACAAGCTGCTGAGAGAAGCATCCGGGTGCAATGACCCTAAGAACCAACACTTGGAAAGAGATCAACAGAGCCAGGAAGATGCACCAACAGGAGACGAGGCACAAGTTGAGACACATAAGCCAACAGCAAGAGCAGGACAGACGGGCAGTCCCACAAAGCAGGAGAGTCAGAATAAAGAAATTCCCAGGGAGAGAGATGAGCCAACCAGGGAGCAGCGTAGTACTGAGACAAGGGAGCAGTTTGGGAAACAGGAAAGAAATCTGGGAAAACACAGTTCTCCGGCAGAAGAAACACTGCAGAGACCACCAAAGGGCCAGGAAGTTACAGCAGGAAAGAGTGGTGAGGGACACTCTGAAACACAAGAACTGACAGGGAAAGGTGAACCCAGTTCAGAATGTGCTGAATCACAAGAACAAACAGCCACTCAGAAACCACTCCACACACAGAAATCAAGTGTTCCTGAGGATGAGAGCGGAACAGCTGAGACACAAGAAGCAGGAAAGGATGCTGACAGGGCCCTGCCTGAAACAAAGGATTCAGCTGAAACTGAGTATGATGATAAAGCATCTGAATCCCAAGAACCCCCAGCACAAGAAGGAAAACAGGGCCTGCTAGTCCACCATGATAGCAGAAATGTTTCAGAAATGCCCAATGTTCGAGCTGAAGGAAAAGAGAGGGAAGGCATTGAGGGCCATGAAACAGGAGAACAGAAAGAAAGTGAGAGAAAAACTCAAGCAGCAGCCCTGGAAGACCAAACACAGGATGAGAAGTGCCAGAAGCTCCAGGAATCATCAAAAGAAAGAGATGCCAAGAAAATTTCTAAGATACAAGAGTTAAGCTCACAAGGAGGTGAAGAGAATCATCCTGAAATAGAAGAAGAGGCAAGACATGCTGAGGAAGGCACCGCAGAAGCAGCTGTGAGCAGCAAAAGTGCCCCTGCAGCAGAAGGAACACCAGGGAAAGGAGAAAGAAAGCAGGAGCTGGCACTCCCTGAGAACCAGTCAAGAGGAGAAAACAGGCAGGTCACCAACACTCATGACAAGCTGACTGAGGACCGTGGTGACCAGGGACAAAATCCTGAGCCAACAGTCACACAGAATGAAGGGTCTTTGAAAAACTCCAACGATCTGAGTCCAGAGGAAGGTGACAGCAGCTCAGAGACAAGTGACCCACCTGCACAAGGGGATGCCCAAAGTCAAGTATATCTACTCGGAGAGACTGTGCAAGGAAGTCAGAATAATAACCCAGACACCCAGAAACAGGTAGCACCAGGCGAGACTCAAGAGGCAGCGGTGCCGGCAGTCAGAGGTGAGAAGGAGCAGCACGTGGAGGAAGAGAAACAGCCTGCTGGAGGAGAGCACCAGCAGCAGGGCTCAGGGACCAAAGGCCCAGACCCAAATGAGGAGCCCAGTGAATACCCAGAGACACAGGAGTCCACAGCAGGAGGTGAAAACAGAAAGTCCCTGGAAACAGAGGTCCCAGGCCTGCAGGCTGCAGACCTCACTGAACAGCTGTCCATAACACCGCTCCCTGCAAAGGAAGACAGCAGAAAAGAAGAGGAAGGTGGAGCACCAGAGACCCAGGAGACCCAGGTACAAAGTCTGAAAGAGGACAATTCAACCCCTCCTGAGACATACCTTAAAACAAAGGAAACTGCAACATCAGCAGAAGAGGATGAAGGCCCCTTAGAACTGGCAGAAGAAGATGTTGACCAACCAAACCCAGCCAAGAGAGTACATGATTCTGACTCTGCAGTCTCCCAGCCAGGCCTTAAAGAGAAGACACAGAAAGCGCAAGAGTCACGTCCTGTGGAGAGGGGTACAATCTATCCCAATCCACTGTACACATACCTGCAGGAGAAGATACTGCAGCAAACAGATGTAACTCAAGAGGAACATCAAAAACAAACTCAGACAGTCAGGGCATCGAGTCCAGAGCTCGGCAACCACCCTTCCATTGCATCCCTCACTAATGAAAGCCAAGTTTTACAACAGTGCACCAGGGAGCTTCTGCCTGATGAGGACCCTGCAGACACACAGCAAACATCTGTTCTCCAGACCTTGGGAGATGAGGACAGCCCGCAGAGAGAGGCGCCAGAGCCACAAAGGGAGGCAAGCACCAGCAAGCAATGATTTCCTCTTATCCCAGGGGAAGAAATTCCAGGAAAAGTCACATATCTCAATATTGCCCCAGATTCTTCCCTCCCAAGTCAGCCTCAACACACACACACACACACACACGCACACGCACACACACACACACACTCAAACTAAGTGAGTTATCCCTTTAAATTCCCTTCCCAAATTTCCACAAAAGCAAATAATAAACTATTCAACTGTGGGAGTTACCCCCAAAGTTTCAAGCCAAATAAAATCCACACCAAACAAAACATCCTACCATAGGATGCTACTAACCAGTGCAGAAATGGATTTCACATAAGACCATTTATCACCATTTCCCTGTCACTGAACATAGAAAGATTGTTTCCATGTCTTTAACAGATTCATTGATTCATTGGCATTTTAAGCCATGGCAGTCAGTAGGATCAATGAAATTCTCAATACTCTTATAATCATAAAGTGTCATTAATTTGTAGGTGCAGATTATTCTACTTCATGACATTTCCTGCAAGGATTTCAAGTTATCCTAAAATTTTATGATGCAAAGCAATTTCATTTCTCACTATAACTTAAAATAATTATGATTTTCTAAATTTATGACTAAATTTATGACTAGCACCCAACTAAATTTATGACTCTTTGTTCATGTCCAGATACAACTGAATCCACACTACACATCCATTTATTCATTTGTTCATTCAACAAACTGTTATTAAATCCCAGTCCTTAGATAAGCAATCAGAATAATTATGAAATAATTAGAAACTCTTATAACCAACCATCCACTAAGTCTATGAAGCATTTATCCATAGGGATCTCTGAGGGCATTGTATCAAAACTGATAATTAAACAACACGATGATCAGTATCTATTTTTGTCCTTTTTTCCTTCATTCTCCATCTAATCTTAGAGCCATAATCAGAAGCAAAAATAATCATAATGTTCATATTTGTTCAAAAGTTTATCCTAAAGGATGATGTTCTCAGAACTTAATAGTGAATTGGGAAAGGAATAAATTATCACATAAAGCCAATACCCCATCTGCCATGGTATTCTGCCTTCAAGTACAATATTCTTTCATTTCAACTCACACTGTTCAAGAATCTGGAAGTTTTGTATATATATCACATATATATGATATATATGATATATATATGAGACAGATATATGAGATATATAGAGATTCAGAGAGAGAGAGAGAGAGATAAGATATATGTGTATATATATGTATCTCCTCCCTCTACAACATTACAACATTTTCAGCTCTTTGCATTCTGCCTTTAAACATCCCTATCTAAAAATACATTTTCTTAAATGAACAAGAGAAAACTCACACAAAAAGAAAATATATACTAGAGCTTAAACTAATCATCCTCTTTGTCAAACAACTTGGCTATATATATTAAGGACCAAAAAATTACAAAGGCCATGAAAAAGGCCATGAATAATAAACTCATAAAAGAAGCTTTACAGATGGCCAATAAGTCAATGAAATCCTCATTAGTCTTCAAGAAAATGCAATTTAGAAATATTTTTCTCACTTACTAAATTAATAGAGGTTATTTGTTTGTTTTGGTTTTGTGGGTTTTTTTTTCATTTAATGATAGATTTTCTTTAACCCAACATATTAAAAACATCATTCTTCATGTAACTGATATAAATAATTAATGATAATGTGCACTTTGGGGTTGCATAGTCTTCAAAATCTGAAGTATATGTTACACTCAGCATATCTCAATTTAGATGTTAAATTTTCAAATGTTGAAGTAAAATGCAGTACTATCAAAACATTAGAGCTGTATTCAATAGGAAAATATACCATTTTTATACTGCTTTGGCTTTAATATATAAATTAATTAAAATTAGGTAAATTTGAAATTAAGGTCCTCAGTCAAACTAACCACGTTTCAAGACACCTTGAGGTGGCGAGTGCCCCGGACACACCGTGGGGCTGGTTGGGACCGGCACGATGCAGGAGCAGGTAGATATGAAATAACTCAAGTAAAAGAGAGTGACCTGGACCAGAGTGGTAGCAGTGGAGGGGTGAGAATTAGTTGTGTTCAAGATATGTTTTAAAGATAGAGCCAATGGGCCGCCCCTGGTGGCGCAGCAGTTGAGCGCTGGGCTGTGAAGCTGCCCGCAGCCTCTGCAGCGCTGGTTCGATCCCCGGCCACGGGCAAGGATCCCACATGACGCGCAGACCTCTCCTGCCGCCTGCTGCTCCCCTCAGCAGTGTATTTCGTCAGTCTGCCTGTTCTGTTCCCCACTCTGGCTCTGGTGAATTCTCTCACCCTCCTGTACTTCTGACTGTAACCAGTGCTTGTATAAATCTTAAAAAAAAAAAAAAGATACAAGAGAAAGAAAGGACTCAGCAGTAGCCTTGTCTGAAGGCTACTTGAAGAATGAAGAATGAAGTTAACATTTACTGAGATGAAGGGCGAGATGGGAGATGGAGATTACTGGACAGGATGAGGAGTAAAGAGGGGTTAGATTTTGGACATATTAAGTTTGAGATGCCTATTAAACGTCAAAATGGAGTGTCTGTGTATTTGCTTTTAATAACCACTCAGTGAGATTGGACACAGGAATTCTGCAATCAGTCAGCTGATGCGTGGGTAAGTGAGCACAGCCTTCCTGGAAGACAGGATACAAGGAATGCTAGAATACAACAGTGTTCAATACTAAGCGGACTCCCCTGGTGGTGCAGGCGGTTGAGCACAGCGCTGTGAAGCTGTCCGCAGCCTCTGCAGTGCCAGTTTGATCCCCGCCAGCCAGCGAGGGTCCCACAAAGCGGCAGACCTCCCCTGTCCCGCCTGCTGCTCCCCTCAGCAGTGTATTTCGTCAGTCTGCCTGTTCTGTTCCCCACTTTGTCTCTGGTGAATCCTCTCACCCTCCCACGCATCTGGCCTGTACCCAGAATCTTGTATAAATAAATCTTTAAAAAAAAATACTATGCACAAAAATATTTAAACTATTTCTCAGATAGCATTAAAAGGAAATAATCATAAGTGTGTATAAAGAGTCATCTACAAAGCTATTATTCAGAGCATACTAAAGGTAGCAACAACCATTAATATTCTAAATGTCTATCATTACCAGAAAAGTTAACTGAATTATGGTTACTAGATACTGTGGAATCCCAAAAAAGCCTTTAGAAATTATAAGGCAGGATATGACTAAATTAAATGAAGGAGTCATAAGATACTAAGCTTTGGGTAATTATAAAATGATAGTATTTGTTCACATTTAAAGATTAATGGATAAAGTATGAGATCAAAATCTTAATAGTAGTTATCTTTAGATATGACAATAAATGATACTTCCTGATTTGAGGTTTTCCTCATTTTACAATTAATAAATATTTCTAAAATGAAATATGGTACATGCCATTTTAAAAACTAATTGATAGCGTTTAATTCTAACCTCAAGAAATAACCTAAAATAAAAGAAAATTTTCATCACAAATATATTCCCAATGCAATTTTTTTTTAAAGATTTATTTATTTATGCATACAAGTACTAGGGTGTAAGCCAGAAGTGCGGGGGCAGGGGATGTGAGAGAATTCACCAGAAAGAGTGGGGAGCAGAACAACCAGATCTACTGAAATACACTGCTGAGAGCAGCAGCAAGCGAGACAGAAGAGGTCAGCTGTGCCATGTGGTCACCTCCCTGGCCAGCCAGGGATAGAATTCGTGCTGCAGTGGCTGGCGACAGCTTGATAGCACTGCATCTTTAACCCCTGTACCACCAGGGAGGCCCACACTTATTTATAATAATAAAATATTTTATTTTTTTTTTTGCTGGCATAATTATTTCAACTTTATTTTTTTAAATTAATTTCAACTTTATTTTTTTTATTATTATTTTTTTAATAATAAATTTTATTTTTATATTCCCCATACAATTGCAGCCCCCCCATTCTGACCCCAGTCTCTCCCCTCCCACCCCCGCCCCCTTAAAAGTGTCTCTGGTTCGTAGTTTTTTGTTGATTTTGATTTTCAATAATAAAATATTTTAAAAATCAAATTTCAAACAATTAGGAAGCAGGTTAGGAGAAATCATAAAATATTATATCATCATAAAATATCCTCTCTAAAATATGCATTTATGAAGCATCTTCAATCACTTATGAAAACTTCCATGTGGAAAAACATGAACCTTTCTGTGCTTACAGCATAACTATATTCAAAGAATGTATACAGACACACACACACACACACACACACAAAGAGAGAACGAGAATACACCTAGTAACCTTATAATCTAAGAATCTACCACACATCTCTTGGTGATAGAATTATGTAACTTTTTTTCTTCTCTCTGATTCTATATTTTCATATTTTCCTGTACTGAACATATTTCATTTATTTTCCTACCTGAAAAAATAACAAATAATAATAGCAACAGTTTTTAAATATTCTCTTCACACCTAGAAACTGTCCAATTTTTCTCTCCTTTATCCCTAACATAGGGGAAAATTTTCCAGCATCCTACAAAAATTGTTCCCTTCCAGATGACATCACCTTCATCTCTCAAGCATAGAGACCTCTACCCTCGTTCTGGGACCTCACTGTGCAGTGGACACTGATGACCTCTCTTCCCCAAACACTCATTTCACTTGTCCTTCCCCGCCCCCACTCCTCTCTGTGTGTCCTCCTCGTCCAGTTCTGTGGGCCCCTTCCAGGGCCTCTTCTGTTTCTGGACTTTCTCCCTCTGAGAACCCATCCTTGACTTAAAAGTCAATATTAGTTCCTCTATACTGAGTCTCAACTCACCTTGTTCCCACTTGACGATGCACCTCAGCCCAGTCTGTACCAGTGCTCATGCGATATCACCCCTGATATTGCCAACCACTTCCCAAAGAACTCACTTCTCTTCTCAATCGCCCCTCTTCTGTCATTTTCTCTATCCACATTCTATCAGGTTTCAAAGGCACAAACTGTGGACTCATCACTTGCCCTGTTTCTTTTATGCTCTGTATCTAAAGCACCACAGTATCTCCATAGATTTCTTTAAACGGGTTTTCTAGATCCATCCTTCATTCGCCACTCCCTATAGGACTTCATGTACCCTCCACCTAAATTAATGTCTCTCCCTACCTCCCCTTTTACTGAATGTCCAAATCTTGCCCATCCCATGGAATCCAACTATGACACTTCATTCATTCATTCTAAAATATTTCTCGAAAATTCCTTTCTAATTCTAAATACTCAGTGAAGCATTAGGGATACAACAGTGACAAAACAAATAAGAACTCTTATCTTGGAGTTTGTATTCTAATAAGGTAGGGGATGACAAACAGCAAACAAGCATACAACATTAAATAAGCAAGATGATTCTAGGTAATAAAACAAGACGGTGCGATAGTGGGGCATCAAGAAGCAGGCAGGGGGAGGCGGGGAGAAGCGCTGCTGGGAAATATCGACCTGACCTCTCCTGATGCCCCAGAAAAATAGATGTTTGCCTCTCCTGGGATCCAGAGCCCTTATTTGTGCCTCATTTTTTTATATAAAGATTTATTTATTCAAGCATACAAGAACCGGGGTACAGGCCAGATGTGTGGGAGGATGAGAGGATTCACCAGAGACAGAGCAGGGATCAGAACAGGCAGACTGACTGAAATACACTGCTGAGGGGAGCAGCAGGCGAGACAGGAGAGGTCTGCGCACCATGTGGGATTCTCTCTGGCCGGCCAGGATTGAACCAGCGCTGCAGAGGCCGCAGACAGCTTCACAGCACAGCGCTCAACCGCCCGCGCCACTAGGGGAGGCCCATGTGCCTCATTTTTTAACTTTCTCCTTGAATTATAATTATTCTTGCGTTTGTCCCAGCTGTCCGTTCAGACTATATGGTCCTTGATGGCAAGGTGTGCACTTTTCATTGCTTGCTATCTAGCCCTGGGAGGGAGCTTAGCACAGATGTGGACTATGATTTCAATAAATGTTTGTAAAATAAGTAAGTGAATATCAATATCACTGCAATAGCCTCTTCACTCTTCCCTTGCTTCCAGTCCATTCCTTATATAATCACTCATGAATTTTGCAAAACACTGTTTTCTTTTCTTCACCACTCTCTGTTTGAGACCTCTCAGCGACACCTTACACTTTCCTAGGAACCCCAGGAAGTCTAGACAGATCAAACTCCCTGTAATCTAACCCTGTAATTACAACTTACCAACTTCTTTCTGTAGAAACCTTGCTACGGGCATCATCTTGGTCATCTAATTGTCTTTCAACCCTTCCCTTGATCATTTAAATCCTGTCCTACTAAGCTGACAGGAACATAGTTAGGATTGAATTCATGCAGCCATTTGATTTTAACATATTTATTAAGCACCTGCTATGTGCCAAGCACAATGGTAGGCACCAGATGTGCCCTGGTGAATGCAACAGGCATGGTCCCCGCATAGTCCTGCATAAGACAATGGTAAAGTCCCACAAAGAACTATTCAAAGGCAAGTTAGTCACTATTATTTCTAGCGCTATACCTCTGCCACAGTGCTTCATCATCCCTGATGTGTGTTTCCAGTTTCTCTTTATTTCCTCAATTATACCTATCCTTAAAATCCTAGACTGAATCTGCCAGGAAGCTCATGCTGATCCTTTAACTACTATATCATTTACAATCTGTACCACCCAAGTTAATACTTTAAACACTTACTGGCTAGTATTACCTACTAATTGTTCTCTGAGTATCATTTTCCCAACTAAATAGTTTATATGCCACTGGAGAAAAGAAAAGTTCTTATATTCTAATGCCACGTGTCCTTGAACAAGTCACTTAACCTCTAACCTCTGCATCTGCCTGTGTAAAAAGTCATTGTAATAACTCACTGCTTAATGTGAGGAATTACAAAAAAAAAAAAAAATGAGCTAGTATCCGGCATATACAAAGAATACCTGTGAGTCATGAATAGAAGAAGGTCTTCTCATTCATGCAGTCTTTCAACCTCTGCTTGGCCACATAGGAAAGGACCTAAGACCTAAAATACTTCCTTGGTGAGAGATAAAGTCTCACAGCCTGTGCAGGACATATTACATTGTGTGGGAATATCTTTCCCTGTTTCAGACTCAATGTGAGCACCTACATTCTGCTTATGCATGTGCACCATGTGGCCCCTGGTGGACCCCCTTGCTAAGTCTGTCCTCCAAGAGGAGGGGACTAGGTACTTCATACTGTGTGACACACAAGAGGTGCATTGGGCCAGTGGTCCTGCACCAAGGGGTCCACCTTCCTCTTGAGAAGCAGGTCTTACTCTGCCTCTTCTCTATGTGAGCAGAGCCTTGTTCTATCCAACCTTTGTCTGCCTTGTGTTTTTCTTGAGAACTCTAACACTAAAAGCAAAAGAGGCTTCTCCTCCTGATGATAGGCAACAGATGCCACGTATTTGACAGCCCCTGAGGGCCAGAACCAAGGCTAACGCACAGGCCTCCCAAGCACACCATCTCAGTTCCTTCCAGCACTCTGATTGTTGCCATCCAGCAAATATACAGCAGCTTACTTCACTCTTAGAGTCACAGAAGAGTATTCGGGGTCTGGGTCCACAGCTAATGGGGAAACCACCAAAAGACAGAGCAGTTCAAAGAGAACATATTATACACAGGGGCCACCTTTTCCTTCACACCTGACCTCCCCCAGGAGACCCCGGACTGAGTCAGAGACTGTACCTGGCAGCTGCCAGGATTGTGAGGGATCCATTGAAGGTGGCAGGGCATTGAATGATGGCAGTGGCATGATCAAAGCCTTCAACTAGAGCAGGTGGAGGCCAGCCTCCCAGAACCAATCAGAATCACCTTGTAATCATGCCTAATCCCCATTCTACTTGCCCCGCTGACCCACACAAAAGTGCTTGCCGCTCTCAGTCATTCTTTGCCCGGATTACACACAGAATGCAGTAAATCAGGGATCCTCCTAACTAAGTGAAAGATTCCCTTTGACCCATCTCTGTGCCGTGATACAACGCCTTTTACTCGGTGACGAGACGACTCTGCACCTGTTTCCGCGTCTCTGCGGACACCTGCTCCGCTGGTGTGTGGAGAGTGAAGGTCCGTCCTCCACCACGGTGCGGGCAGGAGGACAAGCTGATGCTCCTGCGGGGATGCCGGGTATAGGGACGGTTGTATAGGAACCACAAATCCCTGCTCCCCAATAGCCCTAGTTCTCTCTCTTGCCTGCACTAAATCCCAAGAAGAACACACTAAAGCAATACGTTCACCTGTGCTTCAGAATCTCCTTCACTGAGTCACGTCTTAAGGTCATATACTCATTTTTATATCCATTAAATAACAGCTCTCCACTCACATACTCATTTTTTGCCAAAACTGCGAGAAATAGGTGACGCACCATTGGTTTGGTTGTGAAAACGCTGGGGAATTTTATCCCTTTCATCATGAAGGATCAACCTCTGTAAAGACTCAGATGAGATAATCCTCTCAGAATTCAATTCTAAGAAAGGTTTCCTTTCCACATCAAAAGAATTCCAGTGGTCCTCTGTCATGAAAGCCACGTGACCAAGGAACGCTGCCAGGAGACTCCAAGTGGAATCGCAGCAATTGCGGAGACTCTGGGGGCTAGTGCATTGGAACCCTCATTTTCCCAGTTCTACTTCCTACTTTTAAAAAATTCCGCTGGTATCTTCCCTGTGTAGTTTATCGTCAGCAGCTCCAACTCTATCTAAGGAAGCAATAAATATATAAATATTTTAAGGGGGGGGGAACAAGTCTTCTCTCTCAAAGATCACCTTATAATTAGCAAATAAAGACAGACTTTAGGCTTAGACATAGTGATGTGTGCTTTCCACTTTACAACCACTCTTAATGACAGGACCAAGTTTATCAGTCTAGATAGGAAGGAGGAAGAAAGATGCAAGGATGTTGAGACATCATTTGGCGGTGTCACTCTGCTGAGAGCAAGACCCTCAATTTCATATAAAGGACCCCAGTGCAGCTTCCAAAAGACAAATATACCCTGTCCCCTAGGGTCATGTTGACCCCATCAGAAGCTGCCATCACTGGTCAGCAGCTATTCACCACACACTATGGTTCCGCCATGGAAAACATTTAATCCTTTTATGAGACTGGATAGCGTTAGTCATTCTAATGAATCCAGAACCAGGAAGAGAATAAAATTTGATCTGCACACCCAAGTAACTCATAATATAGGCGAGGAAATAAGACAAGCTCATGAAATGATTAGAGAACATGCAGTTTATCAAGGAAGGCCCAAAGAAGACATTATCATTCAGCATTTCCAGGTGACTTCGCACAGACCAGCAGTGCAAGAAACTGTTAAAAGGGCAAGATGATGACAGTTTGTTCAACAAAACCTTGCTGCATGCCAACTCCCTAGCAGGCATTATCTAGGTGTTAGGAATAGAGCATGAACAAAACAGACTAAGTCACTGCCTTCATGGAGCTTGCAACCTATTAAAGACTATAGAAAATAAACAAATAAGCCATTACATAATATGTCAGGTGAGATCAATGTTAGGGAGCATAAAAAAAAGAGTGAGGGGGCTAGGGAGGGAGGCAGGGAGAGTGAAAATGTGAGCGGTCAATTAACACTTCAGTAGAGAGCTCCAGGAGGCCAGGAAGGCAGCCATGTAGTGACTGCTTGGGGAAGAGCATTTTAGAAAAAGCATCAGCATGTACAAAGACCCTGAGGCACCCATGCTTAGCATGTTCAATGAATCAGAGTGGCGGTGAGGTGGGAACAGAATGAGCAATGATGGATGGATGCAAGATGTCAGAGGGACTCTCAGACCAAAAAAAAAAGTCATGATCAAAGGCTTGGAGGCAGAGGGCACAGGATAGACACAGTGCCCAAGAGCGTAGAGTGTGAAGCCAATCACATTTCAGATAGAGGCAAGCATCCGAGAAGGCTGAGTGGTGAGGGTGGCCTGTGATGGAGTCTCAATAAACCTTATTTCTTGGAGGCTTTTCAGGAAGCACCTAGTCAGAGTAGCACCCAGCAGGAAGAGCAACCCAGCACTGTCTGTCTACTGGGACCCAATACAACTCCCATTCTCACAACACTCATAAAAAAGGACATTAGAAAAAGAAAATGACTTGATGAAATAAAACAGGATTCTTCTTCATGTGTCTGGTTCACAGTACCTGAGGGGCATTTAGGGCTGATGAGAATCTTAAGATTGTTCCAGAAACCTCTAGGAAACAAAACTTTTCTTATTGGTTTATAGAAATCATTGAAGGAGAAATTAGGGAAGATTTCATAGTCAATTCTGAGGCTGGCTGACTACATGCAACTCCCCAGGAAAATGAAGGGTGAGACTTTTCTTTCAGGTCTGCTTCTGCAAAAGTATAGAATGAGAAGAATACCAAGGCAGGTTGTGGATGAAGAGAAAACAGAGAGACTCATTCATCAGCAATGTTTCCATTCCTTGAAGAGTCTAAATGTTAACCCCTTTGCACCAAGCCTAAAGCTCCAGATATTTTTTTTAAAGATTTATTTATTTATGGGCCTCCCCTGGTGGCACAGGTGGTTGAGCGCAACACTGTGAAGCTGTCCGCAGCCTCTGCAGAGCAAGTTCAATCCCAGCTAGCTGGCGAGGGTCCTACATGGCACGGCAGACCTCTCCTGTCTTGCCTGCTGCTCCCCTCAGCAGTGTATTTTGTCAATCTGTCTGTTCTGTTCCCCGCTCTGTCTGGTGAATCCTCTCACCCTCCCATGCATCTGGTCTGTACTCCAGTTCTTGTATAAATAAATAAACAAAATCTTAAAAAAAGATTTATTTATTTATGCATACAAGAGCTGGAGTACAGGCCAGAGATGTGGGGGGGGTGAGAGGATTCACCAGAGACAGAGAGGAGAACAAAACAGGCGGACTGACTGAATTACACTGCTGAGGGTAGCAGCGGGCGAGACAGGAGAGGTCTGCTGCGCCATGTGGGTGCTCCCTGGCCTGCCGGGGATGGAACTCATGCTGCAGTGGCTCCGGATTGTTTCATAGCGCGGTGCTTAACCCCTTGCACCACCAAGGAGGCCCCAAGCTCCAGATATTTTTAAAAATTCACAAGAGAATGTTCTGTTTTCCAGTACTTGAGGAGAGGGGAGGTTTTAAAACACAAAATCTGGAACTCTTCTTGGTCTTGTTATTACCCCTACTTGAATAAAATGATGCCCAATCATTTCTCTCAAACAACAAGCTTTCAGTTAACTATCCCTCACTGTACGTACACACACACACACACACACACACACACACACACACACACACACACCCCTCCCTCTCCGTGGGGTTGGAGGCCAGCGAAGAGGGATGGAGTCAGATTAAACAGTAGAGGTGGGTTTTTTTTTAAGATTTATTTATTTATGCATACAAGAGCTGGGGGATAGGCCAGAGATGCGGGGGGTGAGAGGATCCACCAGAGACAGAGTGGGAAACAGAAAAGGTGGACTGACTGAAACACACTGCTAAGGGAGCAGCGGGCGAGACAGAAGAGGTCTGCTGCACCATGTGGGTTTCTCCCTGGCCGGTGGGGATAGAACACATACTGCAGAGGCTGCGGATTGCTTCATAGTGCGTGCTTAACCCCTTGCACCATCAGGAAGGCCTAGAGGTGTTTTCTAGTCCAAGAATTGTATGGTCTGGCTAATGAGGCAAGGTCAAGCATAGGGGAAATATTTACATACCCATATGCACATCCTTCTTGTTTTTCTCTTTCTAGAAAAACAAAACGGCACCATAAATATCAGGAAAAAAATGAAAAGGCAAAAAAAAGATCTGAAGGAAAAAAGACCAGTTGATGATGGTTGTCTCCTCTGTGGAGAAAGAAAAGGACCAGGAGCAGCAGGACCAGTCAAAGTCTTTGACTGCATCTGTAATTTTTTCAAGAATCCAGAATTTATACATTGTTTATGTCTAAGTACTTTGAGGTCTGCAACTACATAAATATATTGGAATCACATAAAAGAAAGCCATACCCCATACTGACTTGGGTCTTATTTGAAATTCGTAACAGTCATAGTTTTAGAAATAGGTCCTGTCACATCAGGAAAGTCAGTTAAATGTCACTATTATTTGGTCACTGATTTTATTATATTCATACAAGAAAGACACAAAGGTCAAGGGTTGTATGTTTTGTTTTATTTTTTTCCATTTTCTGATCAGAAGAAAGACTGAGTAAGCAAAGTCATTTCTGGGGTCTAAGAGCCTGCCTTATGCCCCAGTTCACTCAGTCACACCCCTTCCTACTTATGAATGTGCTTGGGGGAGTCTTAAACTTCTGTAATTACTGTGTATTTAAAAGAACCTCATTCATGTGGAACAAATGCTTCAAGTTTAATCAAGCTGAACTTCACAATAAACATAATAACTGGGATTTGTACAGAGCTTTTCCTCAGATGAGCTTAAAAGACACCACAAAGCAATGTTTCCTCGAGCCATACAGTATTCTAGCGACACACCCAAAGGCAATAACCACCTGAACTCATTGCTGAGGCCTAGAGAGCTCTCCTGAGATGCCTGAGGTTGCCCAGCAGGCCAAGTTGGAATGGCACTGGGGTAGACACCCCCAACAGTGACCCTGCCAATCGTCAAATATGTCCCACAAGAGATTTGGTGCCTTAAAATCACCTGGCTGTTTGCTCCCACCTGCACCATAAGTGGATACTCCAGGGCTTTTTCCCAGATAGTGCCACTCACAGACCTGGAGGCTGAGGGGCCAGACCACATCACCAGAAGGTCATCACAGTGGATGTCATTCTGACACCATTGGCCATGGATGCTAGGCCAGGGAGGCCCTCTTCATAAAGGCTTGTGGGTGCTAGAGCAGAGAAAGCAAGGACCCTGGCAAGAAAGAGCCTGGTCAATGCCCAGCTTCCTGGCTGCACTGGCTATGGCAGGCCCTCCATATCAGCAGATGTCATCCCATAAATGGCACCCAATTCTGATAGCAAGAAATGAGCATATCAGTTTTCAGTATGCTTTTATTATTTTATTATTTTCACTGATAAAAAATCATAATTTTTTAATTGAGAGAAGGAGAGTGCAACCAAAATGAATGACAATTCAGATATTCTAGAACAAATAGGGTACAAATGGGGAGTGGGGAAGACAGAAGTTAAGAAAGGGATAAAAAACAGGGCCTGAAATGTTGAGGGGAGGGGAAGATAGAAAAGGAACAGTCAAAAAAAATGAGAGGAGAAAAGTAAGAAGCCCCAGGAATTAGCAAAAAGAAGTTAACAGAACACACCCAGCAGCAGCAGCAGCAGCAGCAGCAGCAGTCCCCTGTTCACACACAAAACCTAGAGGCAGCAGCTCTGGCTGCCAAAATTAATTTACCTGGAAGGTGGGAGGACATTTACACAAGGACAAATCTTCCCAAAAAAATTTTTTTTTTCTAAGCAGGAGTGTAATTATTTGTATTACTGTTATTCACTACCCAACAATGGCAACTAATGGCCAAGGAAACCCTTTCATCAGACCCACCCCTTCAGACACACAGGGTCACAGGGGGTGGTGGGAACTCAGGGCTCCCTCCTTCGCTTCAGTCAGCCCAGGCTTGTGGGCCTCTGAATATGGGCACCACAGAGCGTCCTACACAAACTCAAAACTAATGAAATGTCTGCAATACCTCCTTACAAAGGCTATTTATGTCTTTTTTGTTTAATAAATAGTATACTTTGAGTATTCCCAGAAATAAATTGCCCAGGGCCACGGGTAGGTTCAGAGGAGAAACTGTGAGTAGAGTTGACATTCTATGTCTTACTTTTTTACAGTCTTGGAGGGGGTAGGGAAGCTCAAGATATCTTTATTATATACCATCTTTGAAGTCGTGGAAGAGATTTAAAAACAAACAAGCTAAATTATAGGTAAAATGATTTGGGGTCCAGGCCTGTGATTCACTGTTTACTTTGAGAAAACAACCTTTGTGGCTTCAGTATCTCCACCTATAAAATGGAGATGAAAGTGTCTGCTCAGGAGTTATTCTCAAAATCAGTGTTACTAGCAAAAATAGAACTACCATGTTCCCCCCAAAATGCATTTACCTGTATGCACTTTAACTGATATTATCATCCTTATCAGTTTTTTTTACATCCACAAGGCTATTAAAGGTTTTCCTGATAATGTTCATCTTGTAGTCATCCACAAGATTAGAGACTAGTTATCTCTAAGAGAAGTCTACAAAATTTATGCTGTACAGCCAAGTGGAAATTATTTCTATCATCATAAAAGATTCTATGAGAGTGCATCTGCCTATGCAGAATTTCTTCAGAAACAAAGGAACAATTTGCAAGCAGGTGAAATTGAAAATGGTTTTTAATAACAATGAGCAAACAAACTTCCTTCTAGGCTCGTGATAATTAAAGAGAATAGAACCAAATAAAAAGACTTTCAGATTGGCAAAATTCTCTTAATGCAGTGAAATTTCAGTAGACCACAAACAAAGATGCAGATTCTCTCCTGGTTCAGGCATTTTGCTGCCATGATCATCACAAAATAAAATCTAGTGCAGAACAAGCATCCTACACTTTGCCAGCAGACAGACACAGGGAGAAGGGTGGTGAAGCTAGAGCCACAAATGTGGGGAATGGGCCAGATGGAAGTGGAGACAGACCCACATCCATGTTCATCACATGACTGCAAGTATGTTATGCCACCAGGCACTTCAATCAAAATCAAATTCAAAGAGCCAAATCAAATTTACTGTCACAAACTGTGAAAGAGGCCTTGTTTGGAACTGAAATGCCTCAGACTGAGAATCAACATATTTTCAAAAACACTAATTTAAAAAGATACATGCATGTTCATGGCAGCATTATTTACAAAGGTCAAGAGCTGGAAACAACCCACATGTCCAAATACAAAAGATTGAATAAAGATGATGTGATATATAGACATAATGGAATACTACTCAGCTATGAAAAAGAAAAAAAAAGCTGAATTTCTGCCATTTGCAACAACATAGATGAACCTAGAGGGAATTGTGGTAAGTGAAATTGGCCAGACAGAGAAATATAAACACAATATGATTTCACTCATATGTGGTATATAGAGAAACCAAACAAACAATGAACTAAATAAATAAAAGTAGACTTTTAAACTGTAAGACCAACTAGTGGTTACCAGAAGGGAATGGAGAAGAGGTGTGGAGAAACCAGGTAAAAAGGGTCAAATGTCTGGTGAAAAGAGAATTGAATCCTTAATGGTGAACTCAACATAGTACATACAGAAGTTAATTAATAATGTTGTACACCTGAAACTATAGATTATTATAATGCAATATTTAATAAAAAAAATTTAAAAAAATAAAGACTCAACAAATATTTTCAGGAGTGGTGGCCATTATTAGTCCCCAGGGTTTCTCTTGAGAACCCCTCGGTGCACTGTCAGCACACTCTGGCGGTGTCACTGTGGTGTGAGATGTAGTTGTCACTCGGGGGCCAAGCTACAGACAAAGAGAGGGTGCAACCTAGGAATGGCATTCAAGGAAATTCCAAGATAAAAAGACTGCCGAAAAGAAACAGGTGGAATGGGTTTGGCAATGAATCAGTCCATTATACATACACCCATACACCAAGGGCGTTGCCTACAAAATGTCTGGCCAAAGGTACAATTAAAACCCCTATATAAGCACCAGGATCCCAAACTCAGTATCCCACGACCTCTTGGACCTGAGTACTCCATTTCTCTTGGCAACCTAGGTAAGTCTTTGAGAAAAAATTCTGTTTCTGTTTTTAGAAATGTTTCCATTTCTCGGTACTTTTACATGGATAGACTGTGCATACGTAATTTTGTCTTTCTGAAGAATTCAGTGACTTCCCAATATTAGCATGTGGTTATTAGATTGAGAGGAGCAAAATTGTAGTGGACTTTGCTCAAAAGCTAATTCTTAGAGAATAATCCTCTATCTTCCTCAGGAAGGCAGAATCTGAAGTCAGTGCCAGTCTAAGTTCCCACCACTGCTACATGTCTACTATTGCACTGTACTGAGATAGCTCCACATGTCCTCCTCCAGGCTTTGAGTCTGCAGAGGAAATGAACTGTTTCTTATTTATCATATTTTCCCAGAACACACCACAGTGCTAACACAAAAAGAACTAGTTGACAATTCTTAGTGAACCCACTAATTCATTACTATTACCATCACAAAATCTTCTAGCTGCACAGGACTCCAGAGGTCAGGTTGCCAGTGGTCCTTGAAGCTGCATCAGAATCAGCCAGGAGCATTCTAAATGCAGGATCCATGTCCCACTAAGACCTACTGAGTAACTATCTCTTGAGGTGGAGCTGGAGTCTTATTTCTCTAAAGGTCTCCTGGTGATGCTGTAGTACAGCAAAGTTTGGGAACCACAGACCTAATCCAACATACTACTCAAACACAAGAACCACTGATTTGTTCATGTGTTCATTCATCAAACATTTATTGAACTATACTCTAAGCATTAGAATAAATATAAATAGATAAGACCTGGCTTTGAGCCTCACAGAATAATCTCTAAAGGAGTCAGATAAGATACAAGCAATGCATATACAATGTGGCATGCATCATAACCGGGGGATGTACAAAGAAGAAGATAATTTAATACAGATGATTCTCTAGAGCTGTGGACACAGGATGACACTTTAGTGTGGAAGGAGAGGTCACACTGTCCTCATTCCAGGTAACTTCTGTGCAATGCATTTGAGGTTACAGAACCACAGGAACCTGTTCAGTTTCTTCCTTTTCTACAGGGATTATAGTAAGAACATTAGAAACATCCTATTGTTAGAAATAAAGGGTGAACTAAAAATACAAAATTTCATAAATTTCAAAGCCAATTAGACATTCAACATTACAAATAGGTAAGAGCTGTACACTGTAATCTGCCTCAAAGAGATGAAGAAAGGCGGACAGCAATTCTGGACCATGAAACACATTGGGTATTCTTTGTCACATTCTAGGTGCATTGCAGTTGGAAAAACAAGATGCTTCCTTGTCTTCTGAGAAGCATTGTCAGTATCATTGATGTTTTCCACAAACATGCGGAGAGTGATGGAGAGTGCCAGAGACTGAACAGGACAGAACTTAAGAAACTGATCCAGCAGGAACTAACAAATGCTCTGGAGGTAAGCACAATCACTCTCCTGGCCCCTGACTCAGTGGGAGTGTCATCTCTGCTCCAGAGGCACTGCACTCACCCAGTGTTCCTCCAACCTCTCCAGCTATTTCTTCTCCAGTTATTTCATGTTCCTCCTCCTCTGTCTATCACTTAAGGGTTGATATTTTGTGATATTTCCTTCTCCTTCCATACATTCCTCCTGGTGATTTCACTAACACTCTTTGCTTCAATTACTGTCTGTGTGATGAATCTTCCAGAGTCACTTCATCATTCCAGATCCCTCTCCTGAGCTTTGTACACACTTGAGTATCTCTCTTGGATATTGCACAAGTATCTCAAATTCAGTCTTTACAGAACATCCCCTCAAATCTTGTTCTCCTCCTCCATTCCATATCTCAGCAAACATAGCAACATCACCCACTCTTTTATCTAATCCAAGTACCTGGACACCAGCCTTGACACCTCCCACTGTTTTACCTATCATATCTAATTCAATCACCCAGTCCTGCTAATTCTGATTTCTAAATATCTTCCGGAATAGGCCGCTTTTCTCCTTAACAACTGCCCCTGAAATGTGGTGTCTGTGTCTGGATTATTGCAATATCCACCTACTGGTCTCCCCTACTCTATTCTTGCCCCTCCTTATCACCAACTACCTATTACCTAACTGCAGCCAACGTAATCTGGTTTAGGTGTTTGTCTTACAGGCTCCCATTTCACCCCTATAGCACTTATCACAGTATGTAACAATTACCTGTTTATTTGTTTTTTTAAAAAAGATTTATTTATCCATACAAAACTGGGGTACAGGCCAGAGGTATGGGGGGTGAGAGGATTCACCAGAGACAGAGTGGAGAACAGAACAGGCAGATGGACTGAAGACACTGGTGAGGGGAGCAGTGGGCGAGACAGGAGAGGTCTGCTGGGTATCTCTGGGGCCAGCCAGGATCGAACCCACTCTGCAGAGGCTGTGGACAGCTTCACAGCACTGTGTTCAACCCACTGAGCCACCAGGGAGGCCCTGCCTCTTTATTTGTCTGTGAAGGCAACAACCATGTCTGTTTTGTTTTCCTTCGTATCTCTACACCTGGCATTTATTTATTTATTCACTGATTCAACTTATATTTACCTAACATCAATTATGTGCCAGGTACCTTTTTATGGTCTGGGGAAGATTAACAAGCAAAACAGACATGGTTCCTGCCTTCAAAAAGCTTACAGACAATTAAAAAAAATCATTTAAAAATAGTTAAATGGGGGGTGATGGGAAAAAAATGGTTAAACACTGATAAATGTTATATCCTATTGGAGAGTCAGAGAAGACTCTTTGAAGAAGTGATATTTCAGTCAAGACTCAAGGGATGTGCCAAAGATGAGTGGGTAAAGAGCGGGGAGGAGAGCATTCAGGGGAAAAAAAAGAGTCAGAAAATATCTTTGTGTGCTGAAGGAACTGGAAGAGGGCCAGTATAACTAGACAGGGAGAATGCCGAGAGGTATAGGTAGTGGACTAGGAGGAGACTGAATCATGAAAAGCCTTGTCACCATATTAAGGAATTTAGATTTTTTCCCTAAACATAACAAGAAATCACTAAAAAATTCTAAGCAGAGGAATAACAAGCTCCTATTTACAGTTTTTATTAACTCATTTGACCTTTGGGTAAAATTTGTAAGGGAGCACAAGAAGAAGCAAACAGACCTTCTAGGAGGTTTCTACAAAAATACAGGCAAAGGGTGATGGTAGGTGAGACTGGAGTTCAAGCAATGGGGAAGGAAAAAAAATAGATGGATTAGTGATATTCTTTGGTCATAGAAATAGAAAACTTTATCATAAACTGGATTGGAAGATGACTGCGAGGAAAGACTCAAAAACAGCTACCAAGCTTCTGACTTGAGAAATTGGAAGAACAGTGGTCCCATTTACTGGGATGGGAAAGATCTGACAAGGAGTAGGCATAGAGAAAAGTCAAGAATTCAGAATTTGACATGTTGAATGTTTCTACCTGTGATATGTTACCAACACGACATCACCAATGCAGTCAGATATACAGGTATGGAGCTCAGAAGACAGCTCTGGGGAAAAGACAAAATTCTGATTCTCTCTTCTGATTGATGATATAAAGCCACAAAAATGAATGATGAAGTTAAAAACTCAGAGTGAGAAGAGTGTCTCCAACACTAAGTCCAGAGCAACTCCAATATTTAAAGGACAACAGAAGAAGAGAAATGAGAAATAGAAAATGAAAAGGGAAGGCTAGAGAGACAGGAAGAAAACCATTAGAGTGGAGGGTGGGGAAGGCTCATAGGATGCACAAGAGAAGAGGACAATGTTTTCAAAGGAAGGATTAGTTAGTTGTAGCAATTGAAGTTGAGAAGTCAAATAAAATGAGGATTGAAAAGTATCCACTGTATTTTTTCAGTAAAGAAGTCACTTGGTGTAGTGGTAGATATAAATGCCAGGATGACATGAATTAAAAGGTGAAGAAAGGGTAAAAAGTGGAGACATTACAGATAACTCTTACAAGAACCATGACAATAAATGGTGAAAAGAGATCATAGGGGACAGCTAAAAGGAAGAGAGTGGGACTGTGGTGTACAGGAAGATTTTTGTAAATATAATAGCTAATAAAACATACTGTTATTATATGATGATCATTGAAGACTAAAATATTGAAAAGCCAAGAGAGTTATCAGATGCAATGTAATCATGCAAATCAAGTAGTTTAGTCTTTGAAAAGTTATAGAGAATGAATTCCTTAGGACAAATAGCTCAGTTTGTATTTCAGTGTCACCGGTAGACTTCCTCTATTGTCTTAGGAAAAAGAGTTCACACGAAGAATTTTTTCTTTTGTATGCATAGAAGACAGAGTTCTACTCTGGTGACTTGCATTTTATTTTTGAAATATGAACCATAGTCATCAATGAGAGTTGGAGAAAGAGGAGGTATTAGTAATTAATAAATAATAATTAATGTTATGCTTTTTAGTAATACTTGTTAGGAGTAACTATTTCACTCACTGAAATCTCAAAATATAAAAGCTATATATATTGCTTTCATGGAAAATATCTGATAATTTAATTAACAAAAAGAAGTTGAAAATAGAAATATTACATGATCCCCTATGAAATTTCCTAAGTAACAAAGAAGACATTTAAAAATTAATAACAAAGGATGAACATGTTACTTCTTTTCTTGTTTTTTTTTTCTCAAAGGAAACAAATAATTCTGAGGAAACACAGGAAATCCTCCAACAACTAGATCAAGATGGTGACAAGACAGTTGATTTCAGTGAATTCATTTTACTTGTGTTTGGAGTGACAAAAGCTTATTATGCATGCCTAAAATCTTTTGTCTGTCATGAACTAAAGGAAGGGGAGATAGAATCTGAAATTCTAGGACAAAAAATAACAGTACTAGAAGGCAGGCAATTGCAAAAAGAAAAATTCCAAGGAAGAGACCAGAACATTGAGAGATATGAAGTGAGAGACCAGATTCCAGTACCCAGTGATGATGAGAGTCATGGAATGGAAGACCAGAGCCTAGAATCACAACATGTTAAAAGGCACCAAGTGAGAGACCTGAGCCCCGAACCACATAATAGAAGAAACCAGATGAGAGAACAAACCCAAATACCAGGGGATGATGGGAGGTACCAAGAAAGAGACCAGAGCCTAAGATACCAGGATGTTGGGAGACACCAAGTGAGAGACCAGATGCCAACACCAAGGAATGATGAAAAGCATCAAATGAGAGACTGGAACCCAGAATCCCAAGATATTCAGAGATATCACATGACAGACCAGACCCCAACACCAAGAGATGGTAAGAGTCATCAAGTACAATATCAGGATCGAGAATCTCAGGATGCTGGGACATACCAAGTGAAAGATGAGATCACAACACTAAGACATAATGAGAGTCACCCAGTTAAATATCACAGGCTAGAGTCACATAATGTTCCACAACAAGAAGCAAGATATCTGAGCCCTGAACCACAGGATGATGAAAGACTCCAAATGAGAGACTTGACCCCTGTATCAAAGCATGATAGGAGGCCTCAAGTGATAAGCCACAGTGTAGAATCACAGGACATTGAGAAGCTCCAAGAAAAAAATATGAGACCTACACCTCAGGGTCTTGCGTACCACCTAGTGAGAGATCTAAGCCCTGAGACATGGGATGTTACAAGAAACCAAGTGAGACACCAGATCCAAATACAAAGGAATGAAGGCAGTCTTCAAATGAGAGATCAGAATCAAGATTCTCAGGACGCTGAAAAATATCAAGTGAGGAACCAAATCCCTACATCAAATGATGATGGACAACAACAAGTGAGGAACCCAAGTTTAGAAACCGGGGACTGTGAGAAATGCTATGGCACAGACCAAGTCCCAACACAAAGTGATTATAGGAATCTTCAAGTGAGAGACCAGTGGCTAATGCACCCAGATTATTCAAGACAACCTGGTAGGGAGCAGACCCTAGAACCAAGAGTTGATGAATTTTACCAACTAAGAATACAGAGCCCAGTACCAAGGGATATTGAGAGACATCAAATGAGAGAAGACGAGACTTTAGTATCTCTGGATATTGCAAAGCAACAAGTAGGAAACCAAGTTCCAGTTCCAAGCAATAATGGGAGACATCAAGTCCAAAACCATAGACCAGAACCACAAGGTCAGTCCAGACAACAAGGTGGTGTGCAGACACTAGAACCAGGAGTTGAAGATAAGAACCAAGTGGGAAAACAGAGCCCAGAATTGCAGTATAATGCAAGGCAACGAAGTAGGAAACAGACTCCAACAGCAAAAGCTGGTGAGTATGACCAAGTAAGAAGCCAGAGCCCAGAACTAGGTGATAGTGAGAAGCATATCAGAGAGCAGAGACCTTCACCAGTAAGGAATGAGATACAAGAAGTTAGTGATCTGACCAGAGTGCCCAGAGATGTTGAGAGAACACACCCCTTGAGAGAACTGAATCCACAACTCAGAGCTGGTGAAGCACAACAAGTTAGAGAACAAAGATCAGAGGTGAGAGATGAGGAGAGACAACAGATGAAAGCTCAGGTCTCAGAAATGAGAGGGCTAAACTCAGATAGTCACAACAGTGGCAGACAACAAATTAGAGAGCATAGAGCAATTCCCAGAGAGTATGAGAGTCTGGGAGTTAGTGATCAGACTCCAATACCACAGGAAAATGGGAAATATAAGGTGAGGATTTGGACCCCAATGACAAAGGATGAGAAACAGCAAGTGAAGGACCTAAGCCCAGAGGCCAGGGATAATGAGAGAGGTCAGTCTAAGGAGGAGAGACCAGCAATAACAGAAGATAGAAAACACCAAGTGAGAGACATAAGCCAAGAGTTAAGGGATGGTGGAAGACACCAAGTCAGGAGGCAGAGCTCAGAACCTAGAAATGGTGGGAGACAAGAAGTGAGAGACCTGAGTTCAGAAAACATATATAATGGGAAAAGCCAAGTTAGGGAGCAGAGATCAGATCCAACAGGAGATGAAATAGAGCAACTGAAATATGAAACTTCAATACAAAGGGATGATGAGAGAAACCAAATTAGGGAGCAGAGGTCACTTCCAAAGCAAGATGTAAGATGCCAGCATAGACACCAGATCTTTGTACATAGTGATGTTGAAAGGAACCATGTTAGAGACCAGGACCCTGACACAAGCAATGATGTGAGATACTTAGTAAATGGCTTTAGCCCAGAGTCCAGTTATGATGAGGAACAGAGATCAGAACACAGCTATGAAGGAAAACAGCTAGTTAGGGAACAGAGACCAACTCCAAAAGAAGATAAGAGACACCAACAGAGAGACCAAAACCCAGAATACCAAGAGAGAGAGGTGAGGCCAGAACTCAAGAATGAAGGGAGACAACTAGTTAGGGAGCAAAGACCAACTCTAACAGAATATGAGAGACGCCAAATGAGAGAACAAACCTCAGCACCAAGAGATGGGCGATATTACAGTACAGAGCAAACACCAGCTCCACAACAATATGAACTGTTCCAACACAGAGACCACGTCCCACTACCAAGAGATGATGGAAGACACCAAGTGAGAGAACTGAGCCCACAAGCCCAGAATGATGGCAGAAGTCAAGTTAGAGAGCAGAGACCAGCTCCAAGACAATATGAAAGATTGCAACAAAGAGACCAAATCCCTGCACTAAGGGATGATGAGAGAAGCCAAGTGAGAGAACTGAGTCCAGAACCCAAGAATGATGGCAAATACCACATTAGGGAGCAGAGGTCAGAATCCAGGAGTGATGAGAGAAGTCAACTTAGTGAGCAGAGACCAGATCCAAGACAATGTGAAAGTTTCTATTCTAGACACCAGGTTCCCACAAGAAATGATGCAAAACACCAAGAGAGAGCCCTGTATCCAGAACCCAGTAATGATGGGCAATACCAGCTGAGAGACCTGAATTCAGAATCTAACCACGAAGGGAAAAATCAAGTTAGGGAGCTGAGTTCAATTCCAAGACAGTATGAACAATTCCAACATAGAGACCAAACCCCAGAATCCAGCATTGATAGCAGATACCAAGTTAGAGATCAGAGACCAACAACAGAAGATGAGAGGTACCAAGTAAGAGATCAAACCTTGGGATCAAGGAATAACAGAAAACTCCAAGAGAGAGAAGTGAGACCAGAACTCAGGAATGATGGGAGAGGCCAAGTGAGGGAGCAGAGACCAGGTGAAAAAGAGTATGAAAGATTCCAACTTAGAGATCAAACTCCAGCCTCAATGGACAATGGAAGGTGGCAAGTGAGAGATCGGAGTCCAGAATCCAATAATGATGGGAGACACCAAATTAGGGAGCAGAGACCAGCTCCAAAACAATATCAAACATTCCAACATAGAGACGATACCCCACTACCAAGAGATGATGGAAGACACCAAGTGAGAGAACTGAGCCCACAAGCCCAGAATGATGGCAGAAGTAAGGTTAGGGAGCAGAGACCAGCTCCAAGACAATATGAAAGATTGCAACAAAGAGACCAAATCCCTGCACTAAGGGATGATGAGAGAAGCCAAGTGAGAGAACTGAGTCCTGAACCCAAGAATGATGGCAGATACATTAAGGAGCAGAGATCAGAATCCAGGAGTCAACTTAGAGAGCAGAGACCAGATACAAGACAATATGAAAGTTTCCACTATACACAGCAGGTTCCCACAACAAGGGATAATGTAAGACACCGAGAGAGAGCTCTGAACTCAGAACCCAGTAATGATGGCAGATACCAGGTGAGAGACCTGAACCCAGAATTCAGCCATCATGAGAGAAATCAAGCTAGGGAGTGGAGACCAACTCTAAAACAGTACGAACAATGTCAACATGGAGACCAGATTCCAGCACCAAGCGATGATTTAAGGTTCCAAGTGAGAGACAGGAGCCCACAACACAGGAATGATGGGGGACAAGAAATTAGAGAAAAAAGACCACCTTCAAGAGAGGATGAGGGTCATTTTAGGGGCAACAGTGAGAGAAACTCTGTAAGAGACTTATTTCTGAGAGAACTTGACTATGAAATGAACGAGCTTCTTGGAAAAGTACAAGATCAAAAGCATTTTCCCAGGCAGGAAAAAGCTGAGCTTAGATATCTAGATCCTCAGGAGTCAGCACTCACCAGAAAAATTGGGCCAATCACCTGTGAGGTATACTTTTTTCCCAAACAGAAAGGTAACTGGTTGTGCTATTGCCTACATGACCCATCTGAAACTGGAAATACAAGAAATAGATGCCCTTATCCAGGTTCAGGGATGTTTGCAGATCATAGGAGTAGAGGAAGCTCTGGCTACTACCCAATTTGGGATCCAGAAGAAGAATGTGTGCACCAGGACAAGGGAGAAAAGTGGGAAAATCAAATCGACGATGAGCAGGACAAACCCTATCACATTTGGAAAGCTGGCAAAATTAAGTATGAGAAGAGCCCTGGGATCTCAGAGGAATCCAGTTCCTCAGAGGAGGAGTTTTGAAGTCCCTTCCGCATGCTCCAAGAAATTCCACCTTCCCCATTGGCTGAGCTGGTTGATTTAGGCATTCCTGGTTTGGTTTGGTTTGGGTTTTTTTCTTTCTCCATAAATCTTAAGCCTCTAGTTCTAACACAATAGGTAGAATTCCTCAAATTTTTGTTTCTGGAACTCTTGATGATTTTTAGGAATGGTTTATCAGTGGAAAGAATTAAATATTGCTAACATCCTCCAATAACCCTATGATTTTAATGTCAATGAATCATAACTCTCAAAACTATACTCTAATGGTCCTGCATATTCAAATTATAAACCTTTTAAAAATTAACAATAAATAATTAGCAAACATTAATTTCTCTTTGGTTTTCTTCTACTCTTGAAATTCACTGCTCTCAGTTGAAAATTAAGATGAAGTATAATCACAGATTCTTCCGTGGGATTTTAATTTTTCACACAGAAAACATATTATTTCATCAATTCACTCAATATTGTACATATTAGTACCCATATTCACATATTAGAGCCTCTCCCAAAATAAATTCTTGCTATATGCAGCTATGAAAGAGACTTCTAACATAAAATCACTGTTAAAAAGTTAAGGGAGGGACAAAATAGATTGTATAAATGCAAACAAGCAAATAAAGCAAAGCTCATAATGTTACAATACAGTCAATACAATTCAAAATAGAAAGCAATAGGGCCTCCTCCCTGGTGGCACAGCAGTTGAGCGCTGGGCTGCGAGGCTGCCCACAGTCTCTGCAGCGCAGGTTCGATCCCCGGCCGCCGGCAAGGGTCCCATATGGCGCGACAGACCTCTCCTGCCGCACCCACTGCTCCCCTCAGCAGTGTGTTTCGTCAGTCTGCCTGTTCTGCTCCCCGCTCTGACTCTGGTGAATTCTCTCACCCTCCCGCACTTCTGACTGTACCCAGTGCTTGTAGAAATAAATAAATAAATAAATCTTGAAAAAAAAAAAAAGAAAAATAGAAAGCAATAAATAATGAATCCATTTCTATTGTTGAAGGGTACAACCAACAACAAGATATACCCATCACCCAATCATTCAACAACTATTTATTGAGCAACTACTATATGCCAGGCACTGTCCTGCTGTTGAGCATAATCCACAAACAAGACAAGGCGTCCCATCACAGAACTACATTCTAATGGCAGGAGTTCTGTGTCAGATGTGCCAAACAATGTTGCATCCAAAGAAAAAGAAAAGAGCTGGAAATACAAGGCAGAATTGACAGGAAAAAAATAATTGTGGACATACTCTCCATCTTGAGCAGAAAAAAATAAAAATAAGGAAGTGCATAGGAAATTTGCTTAAACAAGTGGTAAAGAGCATGGATTTTATAGGAAAGCCAATCAAGGTTCAACTTCTGATTCCATCATACTAGTTTTATGGTGTTGGGTAATAATACCTCTTTAACTCTTAACTTCTTCATCTGCAAAATGGAAATGATAAAGATGATATTACCTACTGAGAAAAATGCGTTAAATGTATTAAAATGCTCCATATAATGCCTAACATATCAAAAGTACTCAAGAGATGTTAGTTAGTGCTTTGCTTTTTAAAATACTCTTTATCTAAATAATAAGTATATTTGAACTCTATACAATTCAGAAAATACACATATTTTTCAAGTATCCAGATTTATAAAATCTAACCAAACACAATTAAAACTGCACTAAATCCAGGTCACATCTTTGATAACAATGCTATAAGGTTAGAAATTGTAATAGATGAATATATCAAATTTGTTTGGAATTTTAAAAACATTCTTAAATAATTTATGTTAAGAAAGAAAGTAAAGCTGCAATTAACATTTTGAAATAACAAATGTCAACAAATATTAAAATCTATCATTGCAGCCAGAAGCACTTAATTTACTTACAGAAATAAAAAAATGGAATAAACTAAGCATTTAATTCAGTAACTCAGAAAACTAAGACACAAAACAGATTTAAGAAGAAAAATAGAAAATTTTAAGTAGAAATTAAGACTAGAAAACAGCGGAGGCTTGTAATTGAAAATTGAAAAACCCTTAAAATGATTAAGAAAAATACAGATATGCTGAAACCAAAAATATGTAGCTACAGATACAAAAAAATAGAATTTTAACAATTTTATTCTTTTTTTTTTTTAAGATTATTTATGCATACAAGAGCTGGGTACAGGCCAAAGATGTGGGAGGGGGAGAATAGAGGACTCACCAGAGACAGAGTGGGGAACAGAACAGGCAGACTGACTGAAATACAGTGCTGCGGGGAGCAGTGGGCAAGACAGGAGAGGTCTTCTGTGCCATGTGGGTTGCTCCCTGGCCAGTGGGGGATTGAATTTGTGCTGCAGAGGCTGCGGATTTGCTTCATAGTGTGGTGCTTAACCCCTTGCTCCACTGGGGAGGCCCCCAATTTTATTCTTGAAAGACAGAAATAAAAGAAAGGAAAGAAAGTCTGGGGGGAATGGATGATTTTTCTAAAAAAGCTGATTCCAGGGCCTCCCTGGTGGCACAGATGGTTGAGCACAGCGCTGTGAAGCTGTCCACAGCATCTGCAGTGCGGGTTCGATCCCAGCCGGCCTCGGAGCAACCCACCTGGCCAGCAGACCTCTCCTGTTGGGGCCGCTGCTCCCCTCAGCAGGGTATTTCATCAGTCAGACTGTTCTGTTCCCCACTCTGTCTCTAGTAAATCCTCTCACCCTCCCACGCATCTGGCCTGTAGCCTGGCTCTTGCATAAATAAAATAAATCTTTAAAAAAAAAAAAAAAGCTAATTCCAAATAAAGGCATAATCTTAGCCATAGAAAAAAATGAGAAGTTTGTCAAATTAGAACCCTCTCAAAAGCTTCAGACAGAATTGCCCACAGGTGAGTACTTTCAAATATGCATGAAACAAATCATCTCTACACTATTTAAACCATATCAGAGAGTATAAATACGAAACTCTTATTTTTTTTAAAGGTAGCCTACTTCAATATCAAAATCCCAAAGTTCCCCAAACTGTAGCCCAATCCCATTTATAAATATAGATGAAAGTCCTTAGACAAAACACTAGCCAGCAGCAGTTTTCTTTTCACAAGGCTGCTGTGAATGAAAGAAAAATACACACATCTCAAGCCACTTCAGGAAGGCTACAGTACACAGAGCGAAACCAGGGCCAAGGAGAAAACAGTGTGATCCTCTTTATGGAGATGAAGAATTTTTTTAACCCATGCTATTTCGTTTTAAATTTAAAATAGTGCAAGAAATAAAATTATCTAAAGTCAACAGCTGGTATCACACTGAACAGTGAAACACAGTATGCCAGTAAAATTAGGGAAGTCCCCTCATTTCCCCAAGTACAGGTTTCCCCCACTTTCTGAAAATGGAGTGTCCTTATGAAAATTTTCATAAGCCTAAATGGGCCCAAGTAAAAATCAACCACCATTAAACTATAGAGAAATATTTTTGAGCATTTCCAGACTCAAAAAATAATCAAATCATAGCAAATAACACATAACCTTAACTAACACTAACACACAGCAGAGGCAGCAAAGCTATGGTGTTTATCCAGATTGATGAAGTAGTTTTCAGGGAAGGAGCCTGGTGGGGCACCCTCGCTGCTCAGGGAGTAGCTGCTTCTAGAACTGCTGCTGCAAAACAAAAGCTGAATGCTGCTTGTGCCTTTGGTCATACAAGCAAAAACCCTCCTCTGATCTCTTTCAGTTAGCAAAAAACAAAAAAAAAACACATAGGTACTTAGGTAAGTCTTTCATTAAAGCTAGGTGGCTTAACTCAAACATTTGAAATTCAAAGGATATCTGCATTTACAGAGCACCTACTATGTGACAGGCACAGCTACACAATGAAGGAAGAAATGGTTTTGCAGTCTAGAATCTGGTGGGAAGTAGCATTATAGGAAAAGCTACACAGGAAAAGAGCAGATGCCATGAAATAGAAAAGCACAGAAAATGAAATGCAGATTGGAAAGAGAAGGTAAGAGAAGCCTGTCTGAGGGAGTGACACAGAACAAGGGGGTTGCACCAAAGCAGAGGAGTCAGGGAAGAAATTAAATACACAAAGGGTCAGAGAAGAAATGAAACACACAAATTAGGGCCTCCCTGGTGGCACAAGGGGTTAAGACACAACCTACAAATCTGTCCGCAGCCTCTGCAGCATGAGTTCAAGCCCCAGCCAAGGAGCTACCCACATGGAGCATCAGACCTCTCCTGACTCTCCTTACTCACCCACTGCTCCCCTCAGCAGTGTATTTCAGTCAATCTGCCTGTTCTTTTCCTCACTGTCTCGGGTGAATCCTCTCACTCCCACCTCCCGCACCTCTGGCCTGTACCCCAGTTCTTGTATGCATAAATAAATAAATCTTAAAAAATAAATAAATAAATAAATAAACACACAAAATAGAAAAGAAGAGATAAAATGATTATTATTTAAAACCTAAGACACCATAACGTGATATATATGCCATAACAACCATAGCATAATAAATATATGGTGTGTGTTGTATGATACATATGATATACATAACATGTGTATAAATATACTGGGTATATAACATATAAATATATATAACACATATATATATACACATGTATGTGTACAGCCTTAACATACATGTTAAGATTGTTAACTAGGAAATCTTAGGGAAATGACTGAAAAACTATTATACAAAGTTTAGTAACATGTAGATATAGAAAAAGGATACAAAAAAAACCAACTGTATAATAAAAGCAACATGATGTACTTAAGAATGATTAATGTGAAATGTGTCTGTGATATAAAACAAGCTAAGGGACATAAAAGAAACCTCAAGGCATAAAGACATGCCTTGGATGTGAGGATCCATTATTACAAAGAGTACAATTATCCCTTTGTTAGTCTATAACTAGAACAGGAACTACATTAAAATGATGTCATTTTAAAACTATATAAATGTGATTTTATAATTATCAGGAAAATTTGAGAAAAGGTGCCAATAAAAGAGTTTACTACCTATTACAGTACTATTATATCATTATATATAGTATATGAATCATAAGCTTAAGTGATTAAAATATTGTGAAGTAGTGGGGCTAAAAATGAGACATGGAATATAATAAAAAGTCCAAGAACATATCCAAGTGTAACTATGAGAATGTGGCGTTTTATGAAAAAGATGTTGTTCTTTTCTTTCTGGAAATCTTTTTTTTTTGCAAAATAGAATAGCATTATTACTTTTTATCACAGAAGGTAATTGATACACAACAGGTTGTCTGTTTTAAGGCCCAAAGAGAGCCAGCAGTGAAATTAATCATGGAAATAACTGAATAGGTACATATGCAATACCAATCAAGTTGAATAGCAAGCTATTTTGAGATTTGAACTATTCTTGCTCCATACATACGATTCTTTGTCACTACACTTAAATTATTACCAGGTGCTATTTGATTTGTAGTGAAACTTGAATACATGCTGCATATGTACCAAAGCGGTCAAAAAGAGAAAAAAAAAGTACTCTCTCAAAAGGTAAGAGAAGTAACTTCTCAAGAAATTATTTTGCTTTGTATATTTTGCTTTGTATTATGCTTTATTAAATGCATATGAAATGCCATTCTGCTTAGCTTAAACTTCTATTTTAAGATAAAAGTTGATCATAAAGTGTTGCTGATAAGCTCAGTGTGAATAGAAATTGAAATCTTCAATAAGTAAGGCATCAGGTATTTTTTGCAATCTTGCCATTTGAAGTTAGAATTAGTTTTACAATATTTGCTATAAACAACTAATTTTCAAATCATAGTTACAACAGTCAGTTGGTTTTGCTCACATCTCAATAATAGCACTGCTTCATAGCTCTGTATTTCCTAAGGAAGTATAAGGTGTTTAGCTCTTTCATTGCAAATTCTCCCCATTTAATAAGTTCTTTGATCTTCTCTTGGTCCTTCACATCTTTGTTTTTAGGGAAAACATTGTTCAGGCACCTTTTAAAATAGTCAGCTCCTTTTGGATAGTCTCGTCCAAGATACAACAGATTTTTATAAAGATTCAGTATTGCTCCTCTTAAGGAATTGGCCATTTTGGTCCAACCACTATGGAAAGCTGTGTGGAGTTTCCTCCAACTATTGAAAATTCAGCTACCATATGACCCAGCAATTCCACTCCTAGGAATCTACCCAAAGGACACAAAAACATTAATTCAAATGGATGCCTGCACCCCTGTGTTCATTGCAGCACTATTTACAATAGGTAAGCTATGGAAACAACCCAACTGCCCAAAGGCAGATGACTGGATCAAGAAGATATGGTACATATACATGATGGAATACTACTGAGCAATCCAAAAAGATAAACTCATGCCATTCCCACCAATATGATTGGAGCTGGAAGGGATTATACGAAGAGAAATAAGTCAGAAAGAAAAAGAAAAATATCAGATGGTTTCCCTTACGGGAGGAATATAGAGAACTAAATAAGGGATCAGGGGAAAAATCAACAACAATCATAAATATAAAAACAAAAGTAACAGGCAATTATAAATCAGAGACATTCTTCAAGGAAGAAGGAGGGAGAGGGAGCAAAACAGGGGAGCAAAGACCCCAAGGGACTATGTTGCTGGTTCTTGGGTGACTTGGTGTTGGGAATTTTACGGGGGACTACACCTGAGAGGAGAAATCAAACATTGTACAAAAAGGAACAATTATGTTAAATATAAATAAATAAATAAATTTAAAGAACTGACAAAGCTGATAGCCCCCCCCCAAAAAAAAAAACTGGCCAATTTCATTTATTAAAGATTGTATCCACTTTTAGACGTAGCATGCTTCACAGCCTCGCCAGGGATCCCGCCCACAGCAAGCAGCGCTGGCTGCAGCACTCCAGCGCTTTCCCGGAAATATTTTTATTCAGAGCCACAATTTAAGAAGATCTTTTTTTTCCTCTTTTCTAAGACCACAAGCAATATTCATGCTAGTTATTCTTCAGATATCAATTCCTAGTCTCTATCAGCGGTTTCTTTATGACTTCCCAGAGTCCGCCTATGGCCACATCCCAGACTCCACGGTCCACGTTTCAGGATTATGTCACAGCAGCAGCCACTGTAAGTGACGAAGAAGGTGTTTTCAAATTTGATGTTCTTTCCAGAAGCTTGGCTGTAAAAGGAACAGGGGATGGGATATAAGGGGTCAGGAGAGGCCTGGCTTCAGGTTGGCTTAAGATGGTTTATTTGGTGAAGAGGCAAATGAGATTGAAAAGTCGAAAGTGCGGAAAGAGAGGCGACCCGTGAAAGGCAGGCTGAGGAGAAACACCTTTGGCCATGGGCCAGCGCCCACCCACATGAAGAGCACCCACCCATATGACGAGTACGTCATGTTCAATAAAGCGTTGGGGTGAGGTGTGGGGGAGGTGAAGGAGACTGCCCTGACAGTGTCTACTCTCTTTTTTTTTTAAGATTATTTATGCATACAAGAGCTGGGGTACAGGCCAGAGATGCGGGGTGTGAGAGGATTCACCAGGACAGATTGGGGAACAGAACAGCTGACTGACTGAAATACACTGCTGAGGGGAGAAGTCGACTGCGCCATGTGGGTTGCGCCCTGGCAGGCCGGGGATCGATCTCGTGCTGCAGAGGCTGCGGATTGCCTCATGGTGCCATGCTAACCCCTTGCGCCACCAGGGAGGCTGTCCTCTCTTGCGCAGGAAACCAGCCCCGTATCCAGACCTGCGGGAGTGACCCTGAGCCCCGAGGCCACTAGGTGGCGCTTCCTGCCCTGCTCAGCCAACCCTGCGGGCCAAGGCCTGTGGCTGGGCCAGCCGGTCCTGGGCCTTTTCGAGGTCCTCCCAAGTTGTATATGTGACTATGCCACAAAATAAAAGAGCAAACCGGATAGCAGAACAATTCCTGCCCTGCCAGCTCTCCTCCCAAAACTGCCCACCGTGTCTATGCAGGTGCCTCTATTTTTTTTTACTTCTTTTCCTAATAAACCTCTCCTTTCAAAATGTTTTTTTTTTTTTTTAATCAAACTGCATTGAGCCAAATTCAAGAATAAGAATCCACTCTATGCCTGTGATTGCAGTCATGTTCTATGGATGCTGAGAGCATGACATTAAATCTGATTACAGTGAAGGGGTCTTAAACTACCTCCGAGGGGTCTGACTATGTTTCAGCATAGAACTGAAAAACACAAGGGAGTAAAGCAATAGCCTGTTTTTAGAACAATCTTACCTTTTCTCAGCCAGGCTTTTCCAGGTGTGGAACAGCAGACAAACAGGGCAACCCTCTCTGATAGGGGGCCAGTATCTCACAATGCTAAGAGCCTGGAAACAGCAAAAAATTACTATTTCTTACTGAGTGCTTAGAATGTGCCCAACACCGCCTTTCCTAAGTTGCGTCCTCAATTGTGAGGTGGTTACAGATGAGAAAAAATTGGAAACTTACAAACCTCGCCCAGGCTCACACTGAAACAATTAACTGAGCCAGGATTTGAAGCCGGTCTGCAGTCTCCTGTACTCATTTGCTAGCGGTGCCTAAAATCTTAGCCTAAAATCTTTGACTAAACTAAGCAGAAGCAAGCACTGAATACTCTTTATTTTCCTTCTTCCTCACTTCCCCAGACCATGATTTACTCCTCTGAGGGCTCTTTTCGGCCTCTCACTGCTAGCCTCCACCAAAGTCGCCTGGCATCCTCCCAAGCAGCGCTGACTGCAGAGACACCACACTAATGCAAAAAGCACTTGGACCTGTTTGCACTCCCACCAACAGTGCAGGAGAGTTCCTTTTTCTCCACAACCTCGCCAACATTTGTTGTTGCTAGTTTTTTTAATATGTGCCATTCTCACTGGTGTAAGATGGTATCTCATGGTAGTTTTTATGGAGAGCTGTGTGGAGATTTCTGGACCTACTAAACATAGAGCTTCCATATGATCCAGCAATTCCACTCCTAGGTATTTACCCAAAGGACACAGAAACATCAATTCCAAAGAGCACCTGCACCCCTATGTTTATAGCAGCACTGTTTACAATAGCTAAGCTTTGGAATCAACCCAAATACCTAAAAATAGATGACTGGATCAAGAAGATGAAGAAGATGTGGTACATATACACCATGGAATATTACTCAGCATTCAGAAAAGATAAACACATGCAATTTGCAGCAACATGGATGGTGCTGGAAGGGATCATGCTCAGCGAAATAAGCCAGAAAGAAAAAGAAAAATACCGGATGGTCTCACTCATAGCAGGAATCTAGAAAACTTAAATAAGGGACCAGGAAAAAGAATAACTATAAGAAAGTAAAAATCTAAATCAACAAACAACCATGAACCAGAGACACTCTATGGGGGGTGAGGGGCGGGGAGGGGAGGGATTGGGGTCAAAATAAGGGGGTCGCAATTGTATGGGGAATATAAAAATTTAAAAAAATTTATATATAAAAAAGAAAATGTTATGCTAAATAAATAGCCAGTGTGATAGGGCTAAAAAAAAAAAAAAAGCGCTTGGGAGCACTTTTTGCATCAAGCGCACCTTTGATTATGGACACGGGCTGAGAAGCCAGAGAGCATGGGGTGGGCATATATAAATCAGACACCTGGGCCAAGGGGTGGAAATAAAAGGGAGATGGGGGGAGAGGGGGTTAGTTGCTTGCCTCCCTGCCTGCTGGTCTGCCTGTGAGTCTGGTCCTCTGATTCAACATTAAAGGCCTGTCAAATATACCGAAGGCTCCAAAAATCTTTTTTTTTTTTTTTTTGTCTGCCCAAATCAACAATGAACCTGCCCAGCCTGGGATGGTTGTCCAACATCCTCTCACTCCCTTTAGGTCCTGAACCACCTGACATTCCTTCCTCCTGTATATAACCCCAGCACCCACGCACAGACAACACGCTTCCCCACTTCCCACTCCCTCACCTCACTCCTCCCCACCACCACTTCCCCCCATCCCACACCATCCCCCCCACACACAACCCCCTTTGCAATCAGAGAGCGGCCTCCCTCAGGGTGCTAACCTGACTGGCAAGTCTTTGGTAGCTACCTCATATATAATAAACTACTTTATGCAAAGATATTCTCATGATTCAGACTTTGGCTTGAGAATGTAAAAGACCCGGTTTGGTCACTTGCAATGACAAAATACACAAACTGGGTGACTTAAACAGAGATTTCTCTTCTTACAAGTCAGGAGCCTAGAAGTCCAAGATAAGGTGTTGGCAGATGTGGCATCTTCTTAGGCCCCTCTCCATGGTTGCAGGTGGCTGCCTTCTTGCTGTGGCCACACCTGGTCATCCTCCTGTCTGGGTTGTCTGTGACCTGATGTTGTGATTGGGTCTTTCACTTGCACCAAAAAAAGCCAAACTTGGGGGCCTCCCCGGCGCAGCGGTTGAGTGCTGGGTTGCGGAGCTGCCCGCAGCCTCTGCAGCGCCGGTTCGATCCCCAGATGCTCCCCGGCCACAGGAGGAGGGTCCCACATGGCGCACAGACCTCTCCTGCCGCCCGCTGCTCCCCTCAGCAGTGTACTTCGGTCCTTCTGCCTGCTCTGCTCCACCCTCTGGCTCTGGTGAATTCTCTCACCCTCCCACGTTTCTGACTGTGCCCAGTGCTTGTATAAATAAATAAAATAAATTAAAAAAAATAATAAATCTTTAAAAAAAAAAAAGCCAAACTTGGAACCACAAGAAATGTCTTTACACAGAGGAGTTTATTCAAGGTGGCCATCAAAGGTGTCAGTGGGACAGGCACCCCCAAAAATACCTGATTCCCCACATGGTGGGTAATATGTGGGGAAAATGGAGTTACTTGGGCTCATTGTCTCCTCCCTCCAGCAGCCTCTACAGCCACCATCTTTGGCTTTGCTTTCCTCCCAGGTTTTGTTACCCACACGTGATATTATCATGTTATTGTGGGAGGGTGCTTGGGAGTGTGGGCACAGGACACACGTGTCTGTAATTACTCGGGCCAAGAGATCCTCATGACACAAAGATCACTAGGAAAGAGGAGAAAAGGCAGAGAGAGGGCGCAGAGATTGTGGGGGCCTGGGTGGCTCAGCTGCTGCCTGCCTCCCAGCCTCCCTGCCTCTCTGCCTGCTGTTCTGCCTGTATCTGGCCCCCAGCTTCAGCATTAAAGGCCTGTCAAATCTACCGAGGGCTCCAAGATTCTTTTCCATTTGCCCAAAACAACAATGAACCTGCCCAGTCTGAGAAATTGCCATACACTATATAAAGGGAGAAGGAATGAGGGAATATAGGGCTTCACATCTCCAGGCACCGAGGAGTTAGGGGTGCTTGACTTCCCAGCAGTGCATTTTCTCACAATCAGCCATGTCTGTCTCATGCCACCATCAACCCCAGCGGGGGCATGGAGAACTTTATCAGGGATGGGACACAATCAGTTTTCCAAGTTCGGAAGAATGCAGTTGGAGCCAGCTAACAGTTACTCAGGAGGAAGGGGTAGGAAAAGAGAATGCAGGGTGGTTAGAGTTTAATTCCACTTATTCCTAATTTTTAGTCGAGGGAGTTTTTCTTGCAAAATGGAGGAGACCCAGCTATAATGTCCTCCTTTGTGAGGACCCCAGTCCTATTGGATTAAGGCCCCTTTTAATGACCCCACTTTAACTTAATTGCTACTTGAATTATAAAAAAAAATAAAAAACAAGCCCAGCCTTTTCTCCTTCTATGTTTCTTTCCTGTACTTTTACACAGAACAGTCACTCCTGACACTTCTGGTCACCAAGATAGGGGGTAGAGGGAGGGTTTCTCCACAACAGTCAATTCACTGGATCACCAGCAGCATGTCCTGTACCCCAGTTCTTGTAATCATAAATAAATAAATCTTTAAAAAAAAAAAAGACCCCCCCCTACAACAAGTGCTGGAGAGAATATGGAGAAATTGAAATACCATAGAACCCAGCAATCCCAATCTAGAGCTTTATCCAAAGAACAAGAAACCATCAACTCAAAAAAAATGCTCAACAATGTTTACTGAAGCATTGTTAACAATAGCTAGGACATGGAAGCAACCTAAGTGCCCACTGGTGAAGGATGAAATTAAGAAAATGTGGCATATCCACACAATGGAATACTATTCATCCACAAAGAAAGATGAAATGCTGCTGTTTACAGTAAAAGGAACTCAAGGGAATTGAGTAAGGTCAAACAAGTCAGAATGACAAAGATAAATATTGGACATTTACATAGGGGACAATTCAACAAAGCAAAAAAACTTGTAAAAAAACAAGTGGGCATTAGGAAGCAGGATGGAGAGCCAGAAGGAGACCTGGAGGAGGCACATGGAGCCGAGATACCCATGAAGAAACTGCGCTTGCCTTTTGTTCATGGACTGGGTGACATAGACGTGGGATCACCTCCATACATAAAACATATACGGGAAGAGAATGGGAAACCGTTTCAGGACAGGCAGTCACCCAGGGCAGAGAGGAGCTGGCAGCAACAGTCTCAGCCACTCCTTGCAGGCATCCCATCCTCCAGTGTCCCAGGAGGATCACCGGGTGTTCCGGCAAGACCCGTCAGCTGTGGTTTCCAGCCTTTGCCTTCAGGGTCTATGTGGATGCATGCCAGTGACCAGAGCATCATGGAGGAGCTGATCCTCCACAATTAATAATCAGGAATAATGGGAATTTATTTGTAGAAGTCCAGAAAAATCTTTTGCAAATTGATTAGTAGGGTTGAAAAATAAATTCTGTTATTTTGTGGCTAAAAAAATAAAAACAGTGGGAACTAACAAGGGAAGTAAGGCTTCTGGGGGTCAGAGGAAGGAAGGGGGCAGGGGTGGGAGGCTTACAAAAAATAAAAGCACAGGGTTCTTTAGGATGTCAGTTACTAGTGCAGGGTAATTTTGCATTGCAACTCCATAATCCCTATTTTTAGGTTGGCTGAAGTCATTTTCTTCCTATCCAAAAACTTAAAATGTTCTCTGAAATGTTATATTAAAAACCTCACTATGTCTGAAGCATAAAACTATTAAATCAAATAACAAGAGAGGAAGGAAATTGTGGAATGCATTAAATTTTAAGATTCACATAAAGAAGAGCAATTATTTTATGACCATGGCACAAATGATGTAATACCCTGGGGAGAGACTGCTCATGATTTAAAAAAAAAAAAAAAATGTATTTTTTTTTAATAAAACGCCCATCAGGGAGGAACGTGTGTCTCAGAACTTCATGCCTGGGGCTTGTGCGCCTCCTTGTGGTGACGGATTGCAATAGCCCGGCTAGACTCATCTTTCGGGACTGGGGACAAGAACCTCATTTCACTGCCCTGGCCTTGGGGGCTAATAATGTTCATCTGTGGCTCAGGCGGCATGGTGGAGAGTGCTGCACCATCCCTTATGGATAGATGGTGTTACATTTCCATAATCTAAACCACTGTGGATTATAAAAGGCACCACTGATTTAAAAGCAGCGTTTTCGTGGGAGGGCGGCGAGAACACAGTATTAAATGTGCATTTCAAATACAAGACACACCTGAATTTCAGAAACACTGTAACATGGATAAATAAATCTTAGAATGTGACTTTCATCTGAAAAATCTCCTTGATAGGAAGGGTGGTGGCCTCTACACAATCTCTATTCATTCCATATCTACTTGTCATCATACCCAGCTCTGGGGGCAGGTATTCCAAAAGCCACTACTTGAAGGAGTTGCCTGCCAACTCTCCTGCTGAAAATAGAAGAAAGTTCTTGAAATTATAAAAGTAACTTGGCGTTCCATCAGCAGAATAGCCCAATGCTAACAGATGGCTGTTCATTTGCTAATGACCATGCCTATAGACCCATGTTTTATTCTGGCTTATTTCACTGAGCATACTTCTCAGCTTCTGTCCTGCAGCACCCAGAGCTAAAAATGAGCCCTCCTGTGGCCTCTCTGGTGGTGCAAGGGGTTGAGCATCAGCACTGTGAAGCTATCCACAGCCACTGCAGCATGAGTTCCATCCCTGGTCAGGGAGATGACCCACATGGCGCAGCAGACCTCTCCTGTCTCACCCGCTGCTCCCCTCAGCAGTGTATTTCAGTCAATCCACCTGTTCTGCTCCCCACTTTGTCTCTGGTGAATCCTCTCACCCCCTGCTCCTTTGACCTGTACCCCAGCTTTTTTATGCATAGATAAATAAATCTTTAAAATAATAAATAAAAAATAAATAAAAATGAGCCTAGCCCCTACTACAGGGTAGGGAATGTGCATGTTAAAAAGGGAATTGTATTTCAATAACAAAATAACTCTTTGGTGTGTAACTGCCAAGAAAAATGTCTGGACAGGAATTCAGATGGAAGGTATGACCTAGAAGTCACACAGTGTGATAAAAGATGACTTAGACTCCACTAGCCCAGGGCAAAGGGGAACCTGGATTGTTCCAAGAGAAGAACCAGGAGGAATCCACAGGACTCCTGAGTCTTTTTTTTTTTTTTTTTTTTGCAATTCTTACAATGTTTGCTTTCCTTTCTCAGGTGTAGTCCCCATAGAATTTCCACCACCAGTTCACCCGTGCACCATCATCAAAGTCCCTTGTGCTCTTCCTGTCCTTGTTTTGATCCCTTTCCCTCCCCCTCCCCTGTAGCATGTCTTTGATTTATAGTTGTCTATTTATTTTTGTTTTGTTTTGTTGGTTTTGTCGTGGTGGTTATTATTATTATCGCTTTTTTTTCCTTGATCCCCTATATTCCTCCTATAAGAGAAACCATCGTTTTGTGTTTTTTTCTTTTTCCTTCTGGCTTATTTCACTGAGCATGATCCCTTCCAGCTCCATCCATGTTGCTGCAAATGGCATGAGTATCTTTTGTGATTGCTGAATAGTGTTCCATTGTGTATATATACCACATCTTCTTGATGTAGTTGTCTATATTTGGGCCTCCGTGTTGACTCTAAGTCTTACCTATTTTAAATAGTGCTGCAATAAACATAGGGGTGCATGTATTCTTTTGAATTAACGTTTTTGTGTCCTTTGACTCCCGAGTCTTAAAGAAAAAAATCACAGATTTGCATATGAGTGGTTTTCAGTGGAAATGTATAAAAAGCCTGATTTAGCCATGTTGAGGAGGCAGAAAGTCACCGAGGCCACATGGGTGTGAATCACAGGGTGCAACAAGATCACCACGAGGTTAGGAATTTCTAGCAGTCAAGATTTAGCTCAAGCTCACTGCATTCAGTCTTGAGAGTGAGAGACTCTGGCTTACCAAACGGCAGTCCATCTTGGGCTTTGCAAACTCATCACACTGACTTAGACCCTTAAAACAATTGACAGGCCCATTGGCAAAGCCCCCACTGGCTCACAGCAACACTGACATTAGCTGAGAATCAGCTAGGCCCTCATCACTGTGACTTTCCTCCTGCTCGAGGTCCTCTTTGAGGCGTTGTGAGATTTTTTTAAGACCCTGTAAGATTTACTTACTTCGTTTTGATCAATGATTTTGTAATACTTACCTCATAAATTTATTGTGAGGATCACAGAAAATATATATAAAATCCTGACTCAGGCTTGAGATTTTCCTGGCACAATATAAGTGCTGAGTTAAGAGGAGGTAATAGCATGAGAGGGGAGGTATTTGGGAAGAAATAGATGATGTAGAAATAAAAACACTGATAGGGTTGGTGTTTATAATTCTAAAAATGAAAAGTTTTACAGTTGTAGAAGATGGTTATCATCTCTTCAGCAAAATTATCAGTCATGAATTTTTTTTAAGTATTGCATTTTTCCAGTTTAAGATATGACTGCCATATAACATTGCTTAAGTTTATGATAAGCAGCATAACAAGTTGATTCATGTATAAATTGTGAAATGATTATCACAATAAGCGTAGTTAACATCCATCACCTCACAGTCACAAAATTTTTTCTTGTCGTGAGAACTTTTAAGATCTACTCTCTTAATAACTTTCAAATATAAAATACAGTGTTGTTAACTACAGTTGTTGTACTACACATTACATCACTGTGACTTATTTATCTCAAACTGGAAGTTTCTACATGTTGACCCCCCTCACCCAGTCATCCCACTCCTGCCTCTGGCAACCACCAATCTCTTCTCTGTTTCTATGTTTGGTTTCTGGTTTTTATTTTTTTAGATTCCATGAAAGTGAGATCATACAGTACTTGTCTTTCTCTGTATGAATTATGTGACTTAGTATAATTCCCTTGTGGTCCACCCATGTTGTTGCAAATGACAGGATTTTCCTCTTTTTGTGACAGAACGTTTTCCTCTGTATTACATATGTATGTATTAGAAATCTCACAACTTCGTTATCCAATCACCCGTCGATACACACATAGGTTGTTTTCATGTCTTTGCTGTTGTAAATAATGATGCAAAGCCCATATGCAACTATCTCTTCATGATAGAGACCTCTTTTCCTTGGGATACATATTCAGAAGTGCAATTGCCGGATCATGCGGGAGTTCTATTTTTAATTTTTTGAGGAACCTTCATACTATTTTCCATAGTGGCTGCACCAATTTAAATTCCCACTAGCAATGCAAAGGGCCCCCTTTTCTCCACATCCTCATCAACACTTGTTACTTCTGGTCATTTTGAGAATAGCCGTTCTCACAGTTGTGAGGTAAGAGTTGATTGTGGTTTTGATTTGCATTTCCCTGATGATTATTGATGCTGATTATTTATTTATTTTAGAAGCTAACCCTTTATCAGATTCATTGCTAGTGCCGTGTTTTACAAGCCCGAGGAAAACATAGGTGATGCTAAGCTAGACTCTCTCACAAATGTCCTTGAAATCTGGAATTGATAGGGGCTAGGGAGGGGAAGGAGATCAGGTTGGGCGCCAAATCTGTTACAGGGCAGGGAGAGGTGCACCCCAGACACCCCAAACCTGCCTATTCTAAATGGGTTCTGCCATTCACCGCATCAACACAAAACAAATGAGACTTTAATGGGAAGGAAATTTAATACAATTAGGAAACAATACAGGAAAGGCAAAGAATCTAGTTTCTAAATCAAGCACCCAAAGTTTCCCGTCCCCTCATGGGTAAAAGTCCACCCAAGCAGAATTGGCCCAGAGCAAGTCCCCAAAGCCTGTCAAAAGTCGAAAGCACTTTCCAGTGGGGACCCACAGAAAAGGATCAGAAACAACCAGACAAGTCTGAAAGGAAAAGAGCAAAATCAAAATCAAGACAAAAGCCGCCATTGTCACCTCCCATAGGTCTCTCACCCACATCTCCGTCACCCAGTCCACGACCAAAAGGCAAGCGCAGTTTCTTCATGTGTCTCTCTGTTCCATGTGCCTCCTCCAGGTCTCCTTCTGGCTCTCCTTCCTGCTTCCTTTCTTCCTCAGTCTCCTCTGTAGCTTCTTCTCTCCCTGCTCAGCTGCACCCTCCATTTGGGTGGGGCAGGGAACCTGGAACCTCCCCCTTTCCTGGGGACCACCCTGTTACAATAAGACACCATGCAGGGTATAGTAGGAAATGTGCACACACTTATTGTTTAAGGCTTGTCTGCTCTGAGTTCATTGTCCAGCCCAAAGACACATCCAGAGGAGTTCAGGGAGCCAGCGCCATCAGAAGACCAGACTCGGTGCAATGGGACACGCTTGAGGCCAGCTGTCCACAAGGGCCACCAGGAGCTCAGGGGCTGGACATCACAAGCTCCTGGCAGAAGTGGAGGCCTGCTTACTGCTGAACCAAGTCTTTGTTCAGTCCACTACAAAAAGTCAGCTGGAAATGAAATATAAAGGCAGTTTCTTTAACGTGTTAGGCTGCCCCACCTCCCCATCAATCCCCCATCTTCCAGATTGCCTGCTGTCTGATTAAAGCACACCTTAAAAATTCAATTCCTGTCTCTACTTCATTGGCATTTGGTGGTGACAGGTGGCCCCAACTCTGGTCTTCCAGTTACAGAATCAGTATTTATAAGAAATATGGTCCAGGGTCATATATGACAATTGATGAGCCATTAGTGGCATTAAGTAATATGTGACTATGTATACATACATAAGCACACACATAAATAAACCAGTGTATGTGTGTGTGTGTGTGCGAGTCTTCAAATCTAGGAAAGTATGAAATAAAAATATGAGTTGGCTATATCTAAAATATGAGTTGGCTATGAGTTGCTTATAATTTCTAATAGTTATTTTTACTATTTATTTTTACTTATATAAAATATTTACAAAATGATTGGATCAATGATAGATAGATAGATAGATAGATAGATAGATAGATAGATAGATAGGGGTGTACAGGACCAGATAGTCAACGGTGAAGAGTACTTTTACTGTCTACTGAGAGCTTAAGGCTTCGTGTGATTCCTGTAACATAACAGGTCCTTCAGTAGTTGAGGAACCTGAAATGAATTAGGTGTGTCTGTGAAACTACTTAGGTGTGTCCGCCCTGCCCTGAGCTGCCAGCCCTGAGCCCTGCAGTGACTCCAGCCCCCGCTCCTGGGCCCCACAGTTGAAGTCACAGAACCGCTGCCTCTAGGCTCTGGGGCAGCTCCTTGACAGAGCTTCCCAAAGTCTCAGGAGGTGGTACCCACACCTCTACGCCCAGCTCTGATTACTAGGTGTCTGGGTGAGAAAATGGAGGAGACCCCTGAAGCTGGGGACTGTGAGCCCCTCTTCTAGCGGCAGAACTCAGGGACCCACCCACAGGTCTCCTGCAGATAATGAAAATTCAAGGCATACCAGGCTGATGAGTCACTTCCTTGGGGTGGCCTCAAGCCTCTAGTCAGCTCCTGGCCCAAATCCAGCCGGAGTCAAGTCATTTTCTCCACTCAGACCACCAAAACCATTAGTCCCCTGTCCACAGCTCCATCTCTTACTGACTGGCCTGGCTAGGAGCGGACAGAGAGCAGGCCTTGCTCCACGGGGAACAAAACACAAGGCAGGGCTCCCTCTCTACTGTCCAGCAGGGACCAGAACGGGAGGCCATGCAGCCACCACCCTGCTAGAGCCCAACACCCCCAAAGGGGACAGTCCCTCTGGCCCCACCCCCAGCCTCGGGCGCTGTATTGGCACAGGGCAAGTGATCTGTACATATTTACTGACTAAATAATCGTCCCAGTCCCACACTGTGAGCTTCTTCAATTTGCTTGCTTTTGTTTTAAGTTTGTCACTTACAATTCATACTGCCTTGGTCTAAAAGACCTTTTGCTTTTCTCTCTTCCTCTAAACAGCACCCACCAATCCACAAGGAGAGGTCAGGCCCCAGGGTAATAACTGGGAGAAATTGAAGCCGGTCTGGTAACCAGGGGTTGATTGAGAAACAGGCCGTTCCTGTTCTTGAGGACCCTGGGGTGTGGGGTTTGGGGGAATTTTAGGGCTTTTTGTGTTTTGTGCCTTTTTATATTTGTTTTTTTGCTTTGGCTCCAGATCACAGGGTTACTAAGCAACAGAGGGTGGTTTTACCTAGGGCTGAGACTCAAAGTGGAGCAAAGGGAATGCTGTGGGCTGGGCTGGGATATAAGGAGAACTGGCTAAAGGAGTTCTAAGCAACCCTCCCACGGAGGCTGAAACACAAGAATGTACCACAGCATTTAACTACCTTGTTTTGATATTTTCATCTCAGCAGACTTGCTGATTCACAATCTAAGAAGTAACCTGTTTTCTCTGTGCTCTTGTGGGGCAAAATTTTGCAAAATCTGTCAAAATTTTAAATGTTTGTATCCTAGAAACTATTGAGTTGGCTTCTAAGTGTTTTTCCTCAAATACATCTGTATGTATACAGGAGTTCCATAACGATTCTTAGAGAAAGAAATAAAACCATCTAATTTTTTTTTCAATAAAATCCACCATTAGACCTTTGATGCTATGCCTGATTTATAAAACAGTATGCAGTTGTTAAGAAGAAAAGGTGGAAATATGTGCACTGGTATGAAAAGATGTCCAAAACAGATGACATTAAAACACAGCAAACGGCAAATATGCATATACAGTGTGACTCTATATATGTAATGAAACAAAATGATTTCTGAAAACCCCACCCATGAGAAACTTTCACTTTTCATTTTAAACGTTTCTGCAGTGTTTGAAATTTTTTATAACAAAACTATTTCTTTTTTAACAATAAAAATTAGAGAGAAACAACTCTAAAGCATATATAGAGAGAGACAAATACACAATCTAAGGAAAACACTTTATTATGAAGTGTTGAAGCATTGATGTGACGGATCTGAGCCCAGAAAGGAAGACTAGAAAGGCTGAAATTAACTGTCACAGGAAAAAAATTAACTGTCATCTAGGCTAGGCAATCACAGTATCACTCATTCTTTCATTCAAAAATTCATTCATTTATATACTGAAAGCCAAACTCCACTAGATGGGGCAAGGTGAGAGATGGCTGGAAAGACTTCAAGAAGAACTGGTCCCTTTGCTGAGACTTAAAATGAACTTGGCCTAGAGGCCAAGGTCAAAGGCTGCCTCTGCTGATCATTAAGTCCTGCAACCCTCCTGAGCTTCATTTTCTTTATCTCTAATGCAAGCAGCTCCAAGATTCCAACCCACAGAAAATCACATATTCACCCAATAAATATTTGTTGAGTGTCTAAGTGGACCGAAGAACAGAAACTTTAACATAATAAAAACCCCAGAGGGAACCAATCTGCAGAAATGTCTTCTCCAGTAATTCAGGAAACAACCAAAGTCACCTCCACATTTGATCAGTGGAGGAAAGAAAGGATAGAGTCTCTCCTCCAAAATCTGGAAGTTGTTTTCTTCCTGCCAAAGACTTGGCTCTTCTATGCAAGCCCAACTATTGCCAGGTTGCAGGGTGGCAAAGAATGTGCAGAGAAAGAAAAGTCAATTCCAGGAGCAAGCCACCTCAACAGAAAGGATAAACCTCCTATGTTTCAGCAATATTTAAATCTGTAACTGCAAATTCCCACATGAAAATAAGTGCTTATAGTCTGAACTTCAAGGAACTGTAGACAGACTTTAACAGTTCTCTGTAAAAATTATAAGAGATTTGAATATCAGGAAGTAACCAACCTGGAGAATATGTCAGAGGGAGAACAAGACAAAGTTCAGTAAAATAAGCAAATCCTAAATGACAAAGTAGAGAATCAACACAGCAATAATTCCAGTAGCCACAATTAATTAGGCATTTTACCAGATCCCTAAGGGAAATAGAATTTGTTACCATGAAAACCACACCATACACTATTACAATATATTGCTTACATATTTTTTATGTCTCATGCTTTTTATTTGACATCACCCAACAGCTTAGAATCTCTAATGAGCAGGGGATGCAAAAAAATAATTCAGAAAAAAATTCAGAATGGTGTTCCAATCAAAGCTTGTTCTGTGGGCAGGACAACTGTGAAAGGACCTATGTTTGTGTAAGTCTGTGGGAAGAAGTTTGGGAATGTCCTTACCAAATCAGTCAGTAGGAAGTCTTCTCCCAGAGGCCTCCAACAAATCCCTGAAGCTATAGAAACTCCAGAGACTTGGCATCTAGGGACACTTCAGGCCCTCAGGATTTCTCTTGCGATGGTCCTTTCCATTATCACACTGGCCACAATCCCTTCCAGCACCCTATACTTACCACCATCTTCCTCACCAGAAAGCTCCACAACCCAGCCAACTATCTCATTGGCTCTCTGGCCACCATGGACCTCCTAATTTCCACCTTGATCATCAGCGTCACATATAAGACCAATTACACCTGGAGTTTGGGCCAAATCCTATGTGACATCTGGCTGTCCTTTAACATGACACGCTGCACTGCCTCTATCTCTGTCATTACTCTGAATATGCACTGGGTCATCACTGATACCCAACAGAGAGAAGGCCACGTGGCCTGTGCCATCTCCACCTGCATCTTCACCCCATCACAATTCTGGTGGTGGCAGATGGAAGCTATCCGCAGCCACTGCAGCACGAGTTCTATCCCCAGCCAGGGAGCTAACAGACATGACACAGCAGACCTCTCTTGTGTCGCCCGCTACTCCCCTCAGCAGTGTGTTTCAGTAGATCCAGCTGTTCTGTTCCCCACTCTGACTCTGGTGAATCCTCTCACCCACCCCAACACCTCTGGCCTGTACCCCAGTTTTTGTATGCATAAATAAATAAATCTTTTAAAAAATAATCTTAGCCATGTAAAGAGCACTGAAGTTACCACCAGCAGGGAGTTAAAGGTCTTTCCTAAACCAGATGAAACTCAAGATGCCTCCCTGTGCTGGAACTTTCCCCAGTAACTGGCGAAGCCCTGTGAACACTGTTGGATTTGTCAGGATGTCAGGGTATCACAGCAGTATAGGCAATGCTCTGGGATTCTTCTCTTGGGCATTTTGGTTCCTTCCAAAGCTTGAGACACAAATGTGTTTAATAAGCACTTCAAAATTTCCCCCACCTTGTTCTGAGAAGATCCTGGATTTCACGCTATGTCTTGGGAGTTTTAAGTCTCCAGACAAAAAGAAGTACCAGCCCATTCTGAGAAGCACCCCAGTCAACAGCTCTCAGTTTTCCCAGGTTCACCTTGAGACATACACCCTGTGGTCCTACTCGTGGTTTTGAGCCTGAAACAGACAAAACATTCCAATAACCAAAACTCAAAGAATATGTGAGCTGGGAAAGGCAAAACAGATCACCAGGGGTTCGTGGTGATGGGGCACGTGTTCAGAAGGTCAGCAACCTGGCCAGGCAGGTGGGGACTCTGGGCTCACCTTCCCAGTTCCTCCTTCCTCACACCACCTCCTCTCACCACCTGCAGTCACTTCATTTCTGCTGTGGCCCCAGCTTGATGGGCCTGAACCACCGTGGGATATATTACTTACATATTTATATAAATAATATTTATCACACATTTAAAACTATATCCGGGTTTTTCTAAAGTGTGAATTCAGTCATTTCCTTCTTCTGTTAAAATAAATTATTTTGAGGAATATTTACTTTTATTGCTAGTCAGTCAAGATCCAGATTCCTGAATGGGTAAAACAGGCAGAAGCGCCTCTAAGGTACCCATGTCTTAACAGGCTGTGCCTTCCAGGGTGGGCAACAGTTAAGTAAAAAGAGAGCAGATGTTAGTCAGGAATATTTTCCATAGATTTCAAACCTGCAGATTATAAACCAGCCATTTTCCACTGCAACTTCTCAAGATGTGCAAAAAAATTCAGTTTATTAACTAAACAATGAAATTCTTTCAGGTTTCAAATCTTTTTTCTGGACCCTGACTTGGGGCCTTGTTCTTCATATCTAACTAATTCAATGACAAAAAGAGTTAAGGCACTGAGAATACACAGTAATTTCCAAAGTGGGGTCGTGTCCAGTTGCCAATTGCTTCATAACAATCCACCCAAAACTTAGTAGCTTAGAAACAGCTTGCTTTTGCTTCACAGAGTCAGCTGGGGCAGTCTGGGGCTGGAAGATCCAATCCTAAGTCAGCTTGCTCACATACTGCCGCTGGTGCTGGCGACTGGCTCCTGTCACCTGGGGCTCCTGTCACCTGGGGCTCCTGTCACCTGGGCCTGTCCAGCACTCTGCTTGGGCTTCCTCACAACAGGACGGCAGTAGTGCCAGTAGTGTTATGGCAATTTGGGGAAAATACAGCCTACCACTGCTCCCCAACACCCATTCCACCCCAATTTTTCTCAGCTCATTATGGTAATTCCATCCCTTTGACCAGTGAATGGTTCAGGGATAGGCGGTTCTAAGCCAATTAGGGCCATGAGATTTTAAGAGAAACTTGCACAGAGTGTCTGGGAAAGAGAAACAAGTCTCTCCACTGGACAGGAACAAGGAAACATGTGTCCTGGATGTGTCACCTGTGACTACACTGGTAATGTGGACTTCAAGGTTAAGAGGACAGCAGAACCACATCCCTGATGACATCACTGAACTGAGTCAGTCAGCCCTGGGGCCTCTCCAGTCTCAGGCCGCCTGCTCTAGAGACAATGAATAATAATGTGGTGATTGCTTAAAGGGGCTTGAGTCAGCTTCCTATTGTCTTCACCCAAAAGCACCCTCACTCACACTTTTTCTTTCTAAACTGGGATTGGAGTTGAGCTAACCTGCCCACCCTAGACCTTCCAAGAGCTGGGGTTGGGGAAGAAGTAAAACTGAAGAAGGTGTTATTCCTCCAAATTTCAAGCCATCAAAAAAGACCACACTGCAGACCACAAGAATCTTTACATTTTTTATTTGTCAAGTAAAACTCCTCATACCTTCTACTACCCCAACACATCCCTGGCCTAGACCTGGGGTATGAGTAAGGAAGACTTTAAATGCCCTTGGGAAAGTGGGATGCCACCAACATCAAGGTATTATACTAGACATTCTCCTCATAAAGGACTTCAAGGGCTGACAGTGCAATGGGAATGGCACACACTTCAACAACTATAATGCAAGATAATCTGACACATGACACAAAGAAATACAGATAAAGAGTAAACCAATGAAGAAAAAGATCCATTTTGGTTTGAAAAATAAGTGAGTTTCAGGGGGAGGCTCTTTTTGAGTCTGGGGTTCTTTTAAGTAGAATCTGGACGTGAGAAGATTAGGAATCATTCCAGATGGAAAGAAGGAAAAACAAGAATAAAAATCATTAAGTGGAAACTGTGGGGTGCCTAGAGACTGGTCAACATGTGACCTTGCACTACCCAATCTGGGTCATGACCAGGCTACTGAGCTACAGCAAGTCCTGGAGACCTTCAGCACACGAGGCACAACCCCTTACACTACCCAGTTATGGGATCACGTGCCCCTTGAGAGGACTGGGCTGGCTGAGGCTTCAGATGAACAGCATTCGGGGCTCCAGGCAAGAAGCAAAGCCATGTAACAATCAGCAGAAAAGAATTTCAAGATTTTAACAACTAGTGTGGATGAGCCAGTGAGCAAAGGCTGAGAGATCAACAGGCAACAATAGAAAGTTCCAGTGGATGAAGAGAAATAAAGAAAAAAACATTTAGATTACAACATAAAGGACCTTGTACTCTAAGATGAAGAATTTGGGCCAAAAAATTCAGTAATACAAACACATTGAGACTATTTTGATGACACTTTCAGATCACAACAGATTGGAGATGCACCTGATGTGGTGTGTGTGGCCTTCTTGAAGCAGAAATGCAATGTATGTGTGGTAATTTGCTGCGGGTCCTTGTGAAAGAGAAAATTTCTCAACTCTAAAAACAAATATGTAGATGGCTCAAACGATTTCCAGCCACCAATGTGAGAGATGTCTAGAACAGATGAAGAAAAATGTAGGTGTGTACCAGGAATTAAATCTCACCAGTTTACACAGGGCCTGTAACTGCTCTGAAGGTGCCATCACAGCAGTGAAGAAGTTAACAGGACCAGTAATTAAGGCAGAGGCAACGGGAAGTGAGAGGAGGGAAGGGCTTGGAGGGTTATGATAATGACACCCAAATTCTGCAAAGGAAAGCTTGCAAAGCACAATCATTTAATCCACACAGCAATACTGTGAGCAGTAATTAACATTTTATAGCACCCCACCATTTAAAGAGGCCTTTTATATTTATTATCTCCCTAATTAGTATCCTATCTTACATATGAAAAAATTGAAGCTCAGAATTAGAAAACAGCTTATCTGGTAAGGAATGGGCTGAAATTCAAGTTCAGGCCTTAGATTCCTAGTTCAGCAGTTCCCTTTCCCTTTATACCATGGTGGCCTCAAAGATTTAGTCATTCCTTACTGAGCAAGACATGTAAACTATGAAAGAAGCCTGTGCATCTCCCCTTAGAGTTCGTATCTTCAAAACATAAACCCCCTAGCCTGGGATGGACTTAAGGAGCCTCATCCCAGAGACCAGGTGACACCTTCTGATGCAGATGGCTGCATTTCTGGAAGGATCCCATTCATGTCAAATTAATCAGTTTGATTTGGGGATCTTCAAAGATAGAAATCGTGACACTTTTATCTTTGCATCCTCAGACCCTTGGACACAGTCTGGTACTCAATAAACACTTGTTGAATAACTTACTGAATATAAATTTAAGGCTCTTGGAAACATCCTGAAATCCCCCTCCCCAATAAAAAACCAACACAAAGAGTTGAACAACTCTTAGAGCAATAAGTTATTTAACATTATGTCATGAACATTAAATTATACACAATTAAACTAGGTCCAGCCCCTACCCTGAAAGCTTCATGTTCATTCAGTCCCACAAAACTCAGTGGGTCTTACTATGTGCAAGTTCCTACCAAGGACAAAGACTGATCCGTCATCTCAAGGACCTCACATGCTAGCAGAAAAATTGAAACATTTATTAACAAAAATCCCTTTAATATATAGAGGCCCCAAAAAAAATTCCTTTATAAAACAGTATGGGAAGACAAAGGTAAAGATGAGGGAAATTTCATGAAAGAGGAGACCCATGAAGGACCCATAGAATTTTATCAGAGGGAAGTGAAGTTAAGGATGCTCCCCAATCGACACAGCTTGAGTAATGGCAAGAGGTGAGAAGGTGCAGCGGCTCTTTCAGGGGTCACCAGTGGTTCCACTGGTTAAAGCATAGAGTACATAAAGGAAAATGGCAGTGATGCTTAGAGGTCCTCTGCCCCAGCCCAACAGTGTCAATGCAGACTAAATATCTGCTTTTCGCTCTTGCACTCCATTCTAAAGCCTCTCATGGTCTTCCATGAGCTCAGCTTGATGCGGATGACCCACCCAACCCCCTTCCTCAAGCTCCTTAATTCCCTCGTGGCCACTCCATTTAAATCAGGATCAGTTTAACACCCATAGCCAAGCTTGGATTTTGCCATCATTCATACAATGCTAACCACAAACTATTAGTCTCTCTGCATGATAATATTCCCCAAACTCCTCACACCCCCAACTCTCTCGTTTCCACCCAACTTGTCCTTCAATTTCACAGAGACCCTGTGCCTCCCACCTCCCATGTCCTTGCTCCTTCCTTTTTTGTCCTGACTTCAATGACCAATCAAGTGGATTACTTTCAGCTCCTTCACTGTCTTATCCTTCTGTTACACCCATCCTGTGAAGCCCTAACCCTAAATCTATTCTACAATCCTCTCTCTTAAGTCCAATGACTGAACTTGTGAGCACACTGAAGAAAGGCATCCAGTACACAATGAACAACTGTGTGGATTAGAATCACTGCAAAATTAGAGCTTCCTCAGCTTCCACACTCTGCCATTCTGGGTCATCTCCCTTTTGTGTTTCCCTCTGAGACCACCAAGCATCTCCTCAAGTCTCTACTCAAGTCCTCCATCCACTACCACCAATATCCTCACCTCCTGCTTCCTGCATCAAGGGGGTATGTAACCCACCAAACCGGGTCTTTCACTCACACCAAACTCTGAACCACGAGAATTATTTTTAAACAAAGGAGCTTAATTTGAGATAACCATCAAGGGAGTTGGCAGGATAGGCACCCTGTAGGGTGATTATCAGGCTTTTCTGCCTTTCCTCCATTAGCATTAATGATGGATCCTTGCGGTCCTGAACACATGTCTGATGGTGGGCATCTGGAGGGGGTGTGGGCAGATGTAGGTGGGTACACCTGGGCTGAGACTGGGCTTATAAGGGCACCGTCATGGGGAACTGAATCACCAGAAGCAGAAGAGAGCAGAGCCAGCAGAGCAGCAAAGGAGAAGCAGAGAACACCAGAGAGCCCAGAAAGAGTGAAGATTCACCAGGGGCTGGGAGGCCTGCCAGTTTCCCAGCCCCCCAAGCACCTTGCCTGCCCTGTACCTGGTAAAAGCTCAATAAAGCCTGAAAAGCCATTGAAGGTTGTAGGACTCTCCTTTACCCATCTGCTCGGATCATAGAGATCCTGCCACTACACACCCCAAAACAAGCAGCTCTCTGAATGGCAAGAGAGCTGGGATTTTGTAAGTCGGGGGGGGGGGGGGGGGGGGGAGGAATGTGAGCGAGAGCAGGGCTTCACATTTCCAGGTCAGGGGGCTGTAGGCAGTCTGGGAAGGGGAGTCGGGATGTTTGATTTCCCAGGAGTGTTTTCTCAGCAGTCAGCAGATGCTTGTGTCTGATGATACCGTCAACCCCAGAGGGGCATGGAGAATTTAATCAGGGACGGAACAATCAATGTTCCAAGTTCCCAGGAATGCAGGCAGAGCCAGTTGATGGTTAATCATGAGGAGGGAATGAGGGGTACAATTCAGTGAGTTAACAGTTAATGTCATTCACCTGTTACTCTATCACCTGTTTCCTTTCAACCTCACACACTTGCCATCTTGTTCCCATGACTTCTCTACAGTCCACCCACGCTGCTTTCTGGGGCCTTCCGGTTGCTGCTCCATCTCTCCCCCCTTCACAAGTCAGTTTCGTCAAGTGGGTAACCCTCACTCCCTGCCGCTACTCTCCTTCTCCCAGTCATTCCTCGATCCACAGCCATTTGCCTCTGTCCCTGCCACCACATCAATACCGGTCTGGCCAAGGTCTCCCAGCATCTAGTTGCCAAATCCAGCAGGCACTCACAGCCTTTACCAGACTGTCTCTAGAGCCTTCCTCCTGTCCACACTCTATCTGTCTTGAAGTTTCTCCTCCATGGGCATCATGACACCAGAGAAGCCTCTGCATCTCCTGCTTCCCGGATCATTTCTCTTCTTTTATGCTGGATCATCTTCATCCTTGTTCTTTAGATATTGGTTGGTTCACAGAAGCATGGCTGAGCACCATCAGAACAGAGACTTCGCCTACCTTGTTCTCCTCAGTAGCCCCGGTGCCTGCCGCAGCTCCCCACTCCCAGCAGGGCCTCCTGGGAACCACTGAGCATGTGTACAGAGTGGTGGGGATATGCAGCCAGCAGGGCACCAGCTCTGCCCTCAGTCAGCTTGCAGTTGGTGGGCAAGACATATAAGTAACCAGAAAGTGGCAGCTGAGTGTGGTAAGAATTACGACAGAATCAGCAATGGGAGAACACACAACGGATACAGGACAGAATTGCACCAGCATCAAACTGTGACCACACATGTGAAACTCTGCCTAGGACAGACCCTCATTAGAGACTCAGCACCTGAGGTCTTCATCGGTGGCTGGTCACGGTCAAGCAGGCACCCAAGTGCCAGAATCCCAAGCTCCCAGAGAAAAGCCCGTGTTGTGCATAAATCAGAACTTGTAGGAGGAGTTTAGGCACAGAAATCTCAGTGGTTCTTAATAGGTAACCTGCAGAATACAATCCAGTTTTCCAAGCAGGGCCCTTAATGATCCGACCATTCTCTCCAGTCGCCATTCTCATCTCTCCAATCTCATATCCTACACCTTCTGCTTCACGTTGACCATCACTCCATGTCCAAAGCCCAGCACTAGTGAACCGCCTGCCTGGGAACACACACGCCTCACGAACCTTCCTTACTTTTGTACAAGTCATGATGTAAGGCATCCCCTGAACTCATTGATCTAAGTTCTAAGCATTTTGTATGAATTGTGTCTAAATCATCACAAAAACCTTATGAAATAAGTACTCCCTTCTGTGTCTCTCTCAGGAAAGAATTTTCTCCACTATATAGAAGGGGAAACTGAGGCATAGAGCAAACAAATGACTTGTTAGAGTTCTTACAGATGACATGTTTTGGCACCAGATTTGACCACAAGTCTAGATCGAGAGTCATTGTAAACACTGCAGGAGGTCACTGACTTTGCCTGGATTCACCACCGCACCATCCCAACCACACTCTCTGCCTGATGAATTCTTATTCCTCCTTCAGTACCAGATTAAGAGTCATTTCCACCTGCTTCCCAAGTTCATTCACCACTCCCCTCTGGGTAATGTCATTGTACCTTGGTTACACACCTATTAAACCTGTGTCACACTCGACTGTGTCCATTTAAAACCTATCCAACCGTGCACGGAGCTCAGGTTACACAGAGCACTAATCTGCATTGTGGAAGTCCCCACATGTATTTCCTGAATAGCCCCTTTCTATACCTGATTGTTGTGTCCTGCTATCAATTTACCAGCCCTCACTCACCCTCAGCTCCTTGCCAGCTTTAGCCCTGTAGTTTGATGCGTTGCTGACCTACTTTGCCAAGTCTACCTTCATCAAAGGAATGCTCCCTCCTTTGACTAAATGCCTGAGAGTGACCCCTTTTTAGCCTGCCCCTGGGAAGTGACTTCCACAGGCAGTCCTAGCCGGGCAAGGCTGATCCCCAATCTAGTTCTGGCCAATTCATATTTTCTCAGTTCAACTCTTCAGTTTCACCCAAGCTACCTCAAGGAGCAGAGGAATTACTCAAATGTCTTACAGAAAATCAGGAACTCTAACCACTCAACTAATATCCAAGTAACAACTTCTTTTATCTCCAATCTTTCCCCTTCTATTCTGTGCATTTACCAAAGTTTCATAGCTCCTTTTTATTCATTATGTCTGCTTCTTCATAGCCTTGATTTGCCATGACCTCATGATTCTTTCTGTGCAAATGCTCAGGTTCAGCTCTTCTAAGGACTGGTTCTCAATGTGCTTCTAATCTCAGTTTCCCAAGAACAAGAAGTTGATTTGTCCTGACTGATATTTTCTTATCGTGCTGTGTAACATCTACTGTTGACCGTTGATGGGCTAGCAGTGCTTGAGCCCAGAACTAACTTCATCCCAGTCAGCTCTGACAGTAATTCAAATCAAGCAAAACATCCCTAACCAGGTTGACCCTTTAGCCAGGGCTAGGAGTTTTCCCTTAATGCAGATCATGGTGTGAGGGCCCTAGGATTCAGATATGGAATAATTTAACTTTAATATTTTTGATCATAAACTCTTTGGAGAATCAGATAGAAGTTATGGCTCCCTCCCCAGAAAAAAAAATTCTCTAATGCAGAAAATTTCACATATAACTTTAGGGTAATTGTAGACCCCAGCAGCTATCCATGGAGTTACCCCCAAACCACCGTAAGGTCTAAAGCCTAGCCATAGACACGTCAAAGGCAGACACTGGTGTCACCTTCAGGTTGCATCTGCAGGGCCTAACCCTGCACTTGGCATATAATAGGTGTAAGGGCAGAAATGGGCACAGAGCAGGTTCTCTATGATCCAAGCAGACGGGTAAAGGAGGAGAGAATCCTGGACCCTTCAGTGGATTTTCAGGCTTTTATTGGGATTTACCAGGTACATGGCAGGCAGTGGTGCTGGGGGGCCAGGAGGCTGGCAGGCCTCCCAGCCGCCATCAAGTCTTCACTCTTTCTGGGCTCTCTGGCGTTCTCTGGTGGTCTCTGCTCTCATGGTTCTGCTTCTCTTGTGGTTCTCTGCTCTCTTCCATTCGTTCTGCTGGCATCCCCATGACGCCGCCCTTATAAGCCCAGTCTCTCAGCCCAGGTGAATCTACACATGCCCACACCCTACTCCAGGTGCCCGCCATCAAGTATGCATTCAGGACCACAAGGATCCATCATCAATCCTAATGGCAGGAGGGCAGAAAAACCTGCAGTAGGTTTCAAAAAATATTTGTTGAATAAATAAAATGAAAAATCAATTTATTAGTTAAGGTCCAAGAGATTTTTTTTCCAAAGTCAGATCAAAGCTGCAAATTTTGGATTTGATATAAAAGGCATTGGGGGAACCATTTTATTTGGTTCTTTTGTTTTGTTGTGTTTTGTTTGTTAAGTAGGCAAGTGACCAGAGCTGAGTCATTTTTACAGGTTTTTAGGGAAATGTGTTTCTAGCAGTCAATAGAACAGATTCAAGGTCAAAAGACCAGTTAGAAAATTGGAGGAAAGAGGAAATGAAACTCAGAACACTGGGGATAGGAATAGAAAATATGAGGGTTGTGGCACGCAGACCTCTCCTGCCGCACCCGATGCTCCCCTCAGCAGTGTACTTCATCAGTCTGCCTGTTCTGTTCCCCGCTCTGGCTCTGGTGAATTCTCTTACCCTCCTGTGCTTCTGACTGTACCCAGTGCATGTATAAATAAATAAATAAATAAATCTTTAAAAAAAAAAAGAAAGAAAGAAAATATGAGGGTCGGATTCAAGAGAGAATATAAAATTTAAACTGATAGTATTTGGCACTATGGAATATTGCTATGATGGGGGGAGGGGTTATTCACTAAAAAAGGGATTTTCTGGATTCAATACTCTCAAGTTGAGAGAATGGCAGTACCATTAACAAATACAGAGGAGAAACAAGTTAGGAAAAGCAAGTTCTTTCTTGAATTATTGTGTCTGAGGTGCAGGTGGGCCTTGCTAGTGATTCAAGAAGGAACAGCTGGAAGGCGGGTCTGGAGCAGGTGAGCGGAGGTGAGATCTGCCACAGGTAGATGACCCACTAAAGCTACAGGAGCAGGGCAGAGGTAGGGAGGGATTTACGCAGCACCTCACCCCGTTATCTTTCCTCTGCATTCCCTGGCAGTTTTTGAAGGCTTCTCAAAGCAGTCATTTTCTTTTTTTTTTTTTTTTTGACAGTCACAATAATCTTATGAAATAGGAAGGCAATGTGACCTATTTTTACAAATAGGGAAATAGAAGCTCAGGGAAACCAAGGGTTTTGTGAAAGTATTGCAATGAAGTAATAGACCCAGGATTAGGACCCAGAGCTTCTGCCAACACGTCCTGCGCTCTTGGGTGGATTGTTAATTTCAGCACTAGTTTGGATGTCTTGGTTTATTGGTTTAGAGAGAAGTTTGTGACAACGATGAGACACCTGGCACACCACCACAGGTTTTGTTTTTAACTTATTTTTAATGAGGTACCATTGTTTCACATGCTAGTTAATTTTTGGACAGTCTAAGATGTCTCCCCTCAGGTGTGGTCACAGTAACTCTCCCACCACCCAAGCACCCACAGTCCTGCCTCCACAGGAGCCCACACAACCACCACTGTTTATTAACTGCCTTCAGCATGACCAAGAGGCAGCCGGACTTTCAGGGAACTTTTACCTACGGTTTATGGTCCACACACCTCCAGCACGTTTTTCAAAAGGGGTCTTCTTGGGCCTCCCTGGCGGCGCAGCGGGTTGAGCGCAGCGCTGTAAAGCTCTCCGCAGCCTCCGCAGCGCCAGTTCGATTCCCGGCCTGGCAGGGGAGATACCCACATGGCGCAGCAGACCTCTCCTGCATCGCCTGCTGCTCCGGGCTTTCCATCTGCCTGTTCTGCTCCCCGCTCTGTCTCTGGTGAATCCTCTCCCCCTGCCATGCCTCTGGCCTGTACCCCAGTCCTGGTATAAATAAAAATAAATCTTCAAATAACATAAAAAAATAAAAAGGGGTTTTCTTGCCTATGTAAGCTGGACCAGCAGAACGAGCTCCTAAATGGGAAAGACCGGGGCACATCGGGGACATGGACAAGACAGCCTTCCCGAAGGTCACTGCACAGAGCTTTTCATGGAGATAAGTAAAAACCTTCACAAGCTCACAGGGCAGGAAAGGGCTTGGTGAAGGCTGGGAGAGGACCATGAGTTTTTCGTGAGTTCACACTGAAACCGGGTGTCTGGAAAGGCAGCCGCCCAGGACAAGTCCGGATCCGCCGGGGCGGGCTGGGGGTGGCCGCTGAGTCAGGCGGGGCCGGGCCGGGCCGGGCCGGGCGGGGCGGGGCGCGGCGGGCGGAGACTAGAGGGCCCCGGCGGGGCAGAGCCGTCCGCGTCCACAGCCTCGGCGCCTCGCAGCTCCCCGACACGGTAAGCCGGCGTGTTATGTGTTTTCCCCTCTCAGGACAAGAAGAAAGCAGCAGCCCACTACTTTCCACCAGCCTTGATATTTGATTTATGTAGGTGGACGTGGCAGGAAGCAGAGCCGGAGAAATTAATCTGGGGTGGGAATTAGGGACGAGAAGAAGAAGAAGCCCTAACACTAATTATCCCTTAATAACAGCCCAGCGGCGACCGAGGAAACGTGCCCGACTTGCGGAACAGATAAGGTTTTGGGGCGGGGGGGGGGGGGCGCCCCGGCCCGCTGCGCCCGGGAGGCCGGGAAAGAGGCCCCTGGGGTCCGGCTGGGCCCGGAGCCCCCCGCCACCCGGAGGCACGGGCCGGGCGGGGCCCTCGCGGGCGGCCCCGGCTGTTTTGGAGGCCAGCAGGGGCGCGTTGCAGAACTGGGTCCTGTGAGCGCTGGAGAAAATCCGAGTTTCGGCAAAGCAGCCGGCGAGCGGCCGGGACCCAGGCTCTGGAACTCCCACGGAACGCGGCCAAGAATGTGGGAGGAGCCGCGGGGCTGCGCCCTCTGCTTCCCGCTGCCTTTCCTCCCGCCGGCTGTTGAGGCACCCACCCAGGCACCCGTTGCTTTCCTTTCAGCTCTTTCCATCCGCACGTTGAATTCTCTTTTCATCTTTTCTTTTTTTTAAAGACTTATTTATTTATGCATGCAAGAACTGGGGTACAGGCCAGAGATGCGGGGGTATGAGGGAGTGAGAGGATCCACCAAGACAGAGTGGGGAACAGAACAGGCAGACTGACGGAAGTACACTGCTGAGGGGAGCAGCAGGCTGGCTAGTCAGGAGAGGTCTGCCGCGCCATATGGGTAGCTCCCTGGCCGGGGACCGAACTTGTGCTGCAGTGGCTGCAGATAACTTCATAGGTTGCGTCTTAACCCCTTGCACCACCAGGGAGGCCCCTCTTTTCATCTTTTATTTTAAGCCACCTCCAAATCTACCTCCGCCCTGGCCTCTCTTTAGTGAAGGGAGTCAGCGAACTTCACCCGCGAGCTAAGTAGGATTCTCTTCTGCCCACAAGCCATGAATGGATTTTACATGTTTAAATGGTGGAGAAAAATATTAAAGGAAGTGTAATATTCGTGACACTTGAAAATCATGTGCAAATCAAACTTCGATGTCCGTAAATATGGTGTTAGTGGCACTCGGCCACACGCAGTCGTTCTTGTGTTGCTGGGGTTGCTGTCCCTGCAACAAAAGCAGAGTGATGGAGACTGACATATTTACCATCTGGCCTTTCACAAAATGCGTTTGCCAGTTCCTACTTTAGTGTGTTGGCCTGTGCCCCACTTACTCCCCTGCTTCTCCTTTCCACTCAAAAAGGGAGAAGTAGTGTGACTTGGCACCTTGGGAAGGCAGGTCCAGCTCGCAGGGTGGGGACGGCCTGGAATGATTGCCTTGGAGAAAGGCAGCCCTGGGAGGAAAGGGTTAAGAATGAGAACCTCAATACTTGAGTCTTTTTTCCAGTCTTATTTTTTTTTCCTTTCCTCAAATGTTGAATGTTTAACTGCATTTTTAAAATTCTTTCACAGTAACCATTTATCATACTGCTTTTTCCTTCCTATAATGGTTCCCACAAACACAACTCCCAGGATGCAGTCAGGTGTGAGAAGCCGACAGGTGTGGAGGTAGCCACCTCCAGGCAGGAGACCTGGGTCTCCTCTCCTGCGCACCATGTTCCACCTTGGGCCACGCTTTCCCACCTCCTGGGAACTGTTTCAAAGTCCCCTCTAGCCCTACAAATTTTGCCATTCTATTTCAGTAATTCAATAATTGTGTTTCTTTTTCTCTGGGACACTCCCTAGAGTTTAGGTGGGGGGTTAATTATCTCCTTGTGGCTGATAGCCACAAGGAAAATTTTTAAGAGGGGAAAAAATGAAAGTCTCAATTACTGTCAAGACGGATGTTAAGGAGAACAAAGCAGAAAGCCACTTTAAAACAGGAAAGTCAAAGCCATCTGAATACTGCAAGGAAAAGGAGCAGAAAAAGCATCTGTAGGTCTAGAAAAGTCAAAAAGCCCTTGCTTCTCATTCTGGAACGTGCTAGTTTATCTGATGTGTCTTCCCAGCCAACCTCTTCCTGTTACCTCACACTTTAGTTATAGACTGAGATTTTAGTCCTGATAAGAAAAGCTGTTGTGCAAACACATCTGTTTCTAGGCTGCAGAATGTGTTTGCCTCCCAAACCCTGAACCTACCAACCAATACTTTTCTTTCCTTGAGAAGTACTCATTGAGAAAAAATTCCAACAGTGTGGCCATAGGGAAAGAATTCACCCCGAGAAGAGTTCAGGATACTCTGGACACCCTGGGCCTCAGGCACCTGGCTGGGCTGGGAAAGCATCTGGTCAGGCAGCTGAAAAGGAGAAAGGCAGGAAGGAAAGAGACTTGGGGCTGGGCAACTAAGGGCTCAGATCATTCCTCAGCACGTTAATTATGGGGCCCGAACGCCTTCCGTTATGGGCTCCAGGAAGTCCTTAGGGCTAAATGCTAAATTGCAAGCGTCACCATCCAAACTTAGATTTTTAATTCCCGGAGAAAAAGCCTCAGAGGAAGGGTGGGGCCGGCAAGTTTTCCAGAAAATCTGCAGTTGCTGCTCTTATCCACTAGGGGGAATCCACTAGTTCCTCCCTCCCCTGGGTGCAGTGCGTCACTGCACTGCAGAATTGCCTAAACTGTTCTGTTGTCAGGAAAGGAAAATTCAGCACTGGATTTGCGTTCCCTTCTCCTCCTGGTACAACCACAGCCGTGTCCAGTTATGTAGATGCTATGGGAAGTGTGTGAATGGCATCATGAGAGGTCCCATATCAACCTTCCCAGTTTGAAGTGACAGACATTCCACCAGCCATTCCTGTGGGTATTAGTGACATTTGAGAAGTAAAAGGAGCAAAGGTCAAAAATTGAAGAAAGGAATCTGGAGGCAGAGATGCAAGGAGTGTGCCTGCCATGTCAGTTCCCTTCTCGTGCCTCAGTTTCCTCAGATGTATAATGAATGGTTTCTAACTTTCAAAGGTGAAATCTGCTTTTGAACATCTGAAAAGTTCTCAGATCTCCCACCCCACATACAATAATAACTGTGCTTTCACTTTCTTCTAGAAAATGCATGTCCCAGGAATTCTGTATAGCTCTAAAAGTAACCTCACATTCCTTTCATCACAGTCAGCTTTATATATTTTTGGAAAGTAGTAAATTATTTACTCTGGACAATGCTGGGTGTACAGATGGACATGTGGACATGTAACTATTCATAGATTTACCCATATATTCTAAAATCATCAGTAAGCTCTGTCACCCTCACTCTCGGTGAGTCTACTGCTTTCAAACATGCTCACTTCCTCCATATTTACCCACATAAATTTCACTAGCAATAAATATATGGCAAACTATGGGAAGGAAGCTCACAGAATTTGTCTTTCTGTGGTTGACTTGGGCCCCCCAAAAAAATGACCCATTGTTTCTGGGAACTGCTTTGACCCCAAATGAAGAGATAAGACTCACTGGGGTATTCTCATATCTGCCCCTTGACATCATACTGAACCCTCAATATTTCTCTCCAAAGGCAAAAATGTCCCGCGCTACTGAGACTGAGCGGTGCATCGAGTCTCTGATTGCAGTTTTCCAGAAGTACGCTGGAAAGGACGGTAACAGCTGCCAACTCTCCAAGACCGAGTTCCTAACCTTCATGAACACAGAACTCGCCGCCTTCACAAAGGTACTGGGACTGGGCTGCCTGTCACTACCAAAACGCTAATAAGCAGAGACAGGAATTGAATCTATAAGCACTTTGGATTGCTGGCCACTGGTCTGAGAGAACCAACGGACTGTTCTGCCATCTCTCTAACTGGCCTTTTTATGGGTTAAACAAAAGCAATTAGTCATAAGCAAACAGCCCATCAGAACAGCCAGTCAGTTTATCAGAATAGTCAGTCCATCACGGCTGATGTTCTTAGTATTCATCATATTCCGCCCCCAGAGTGTATTATCACTTCTCAGTTATCTTGACCTTGGTACATTCTGGCCTGCTGGCTTATTTCTTATGGCATCAGTGTCCAGTGCTTATTTGGGCATCACCAGGGTAGGAATCTCAGTTCTAAGGCAAGAGTTTTAGTTGAAAGCAAACAGATCATCAGTCACGTGTGTGCATGCAGCCTCTGCTGAGTGTGTGTGTACAGACTCCTACGCTAGGTCTGGTGCCCTTCCCCTCCTCCCTGGCCCCCTGTCAGTACTGTTCCAGCCCCAACCCCAAACTAGCCTCATCCTGAAACCAGGCCCTGGCAAGATGGCTAGGAATGAAGGACCAGCAGCTGAGCCCCCCATACTCCAAACTAAGGGTCCACATAGCAGGCCAGGCTGGACCCCTGAGCCTCAGAGTGAGCTCCTTTCGGGTCTTTTCTATTTTCTTTGAATAAGCTATGTTTTCAAGATCGAAGCTCTCTAACTCCATGACACAGAGAATGGGGATTTGCTTTTTTACCATTTAGTAGGAGGCCCTTGGTAAATGGCTTGATAGAAGAGTTTTCAAATTTTATTCTTCTCCCCAGACCTGTGGGGCAGCCCATCTGCATTAATGGGAATGTTCAGTCTCTGTGCCATCTGAGATGGTAGCCGCCAGCACATGTGCAGTCACAGGACTAATGCTCCCAGTCACTGGGTTTAAATATGTAACCAGTGGCTAGAAGTGTATATACTGGGGGCGTGGATGAGTGAAGGCTGAAGCTGATTAGACAGGGTCTGTGTCCTCTTTTCACTTCAAATCTCTCTACTTTTACACAGCTTATATTATTAGAATTGATGCAACACTTGAAAAAAGCATTCCACTGTTTTTACAAAATCAAATAAGCCCTGACTGTCACAGAAAGAATCTTGGACTAAAACCTGGTTTCACCTACAACCCTCCTTGGCAAGTCACTTTACCCTTTTGAGTCTGTTTCTGTGCCTAGGAAATGAGCACTGGATATTCCCTACCCTGGACCTCATACTCTTGTGAGAACAAAATGTGGAAACATATTCAAAAGCATCTTAGGAAGTACGACATGGAGGTGCCAGTATTATTGCCATTATTGTTATTATCATCTTTGCAGAACCAGAAGGACCCGGGTGTCCTTGACCGCATGATGAAGAAACTGGACCTCAACTCTGACGGCCAGCTGGATTTTCAAGAATTTCTTAATCTCATTGGCGGCCTGGCTGTAGCCTGCCATGAATCCTTTATGAAGTCTACCTGTTGCCAGAAGTAATCTGAGGAGCCCTTAGGCGTGGCCTGCAGGCAATTCCTTCCAGCCTCCCAGCCGTCCTCTCCTAACAGGCCATGCACACCCTGAGCCCAGCACGCCCTCCAACCCATGCAGGCCACTCCTGATGGCAATAATAAAGCACTATTTTTTTTTTTTTTTAAAAAGAACACGTACAGGAGAGTCTGTAAATTTGTGCATGGGGAGGGGAAGGATGGGAGGGATGTAAATTAGATTGTGGAAGCAGTTACCAGAAACTGCAAAGTAAATAGTAAAACTGCCTCTTGGTGATTGCACAGTCATGACTAATGAGACCCACTGAATCACCTCTCAAATATTAATGCTGATGGAGATGTCACTTGGCATTATTCACTCCTTAAATATCCATTTGCCCGCTGCAGGCACTGTCATAGCCTCTGAGGACACTGTCTGCAAGACTGACAAGGCCCCGCCTTCCCTGGGCTTACCTTCCTTCTAGTGGGGGGCTGGGAGGGGGAGGTAGCAAGGGTGGGGGGACAATGGATAAACAAACAACTAAGCAAAGGCCCCGGGGAGTCTGGTAGGGCCTTGGAGGGGACTTCCCTAGGTGGTGTGTTCTGCATGAATGGGGGCTGCAGAGGATGCTATTCTGATGACGTGCTGAGATCTGAAGGGTACGAAGGAGCAAACATTTCGAAAGAGGAGAGGGTATTTCAGTAGGAGGAACAGCAAGTGCAAAGGTCCTGTGGTGAGAAGGAGTGGGTGTGGGGGGATAGAAAGGAAGCCAGTTTCACTCTGGTTTGGGCTAGTTTCAACAAAGTGAAATTTCCTAAACCCTCAGTGAAAGCAGCAGGGAAAGAGGTGAGAAGGTTGGGGGCAGGGAGGAAGGGGGGGGTGGCTCAAGCACAGCTCAGAGGAGAGCAGCTATCTCAGAGCAAGCACTCCACCCTGCACAGCACAGGGGAGAGTGAGGTGTTTCCAGAAAACCACTGCTCCTTACCATCTCTGAGTTTTAACTTCTTAGTAAAAATTTCTCTGCATCAGTTTCTTCCACATAATGAATCGGACCATTTGAGACCATTTTTTGGCTCTCACACTTCACAATGAGGGCCAGTGCCCCAGGCTAGCAAGTCTCCCAAGTTTTTCAAACAGTGAAGTCTCCAGCTTCTTCCCTCGGAAGGTACCCCTAATATAAAAATTAAAGATAACTTTAAAATGTTATGATCCCAAAAAGCAGTGAGCCTGAGAAGAAAGAGGAAAATATCAGGCACCCAAAATATACTGGCCTCCCTTAAGATCCCAGGCTCAGGGAACCTACTGGAAACCTACTTGCTTGGCACATGTTAGTTTTCCTAAGAAGTAAGATCACATCAGTACCAACCTTCCAATCCAACAACTCCATGGAGTGCCTCTAGATGGCAAGGTAAATGAAGGAGAGAGACCAAGAGAAAGAGCTGACTAGCGAAACGAGTGACAGCTCAGTGAGGGGGTGCTGTATTTAAAGAGCCATTTGGGGTTACAGTTGGCAATGCTCAGTGGGCATCTGCAATTGAAGTCTAGAGAGAAGCCCCGCTTGAGATATGCAAACGACCCAAGTGCCCAAAAGCAAATGACTGGATGAAGAAGATGTGGCCTATATACACAATGGAATACTACTCAGCAATCAAAAAAGATAAACTCATGCCATTCACAATAACATGGATGGAGCAGGAAGGGATGATGCTCAGTGAAATAAATCAGAAGAAAAAAGAAAAATATCCTATGGTTTCACTTATATGTGGAATATAGGGAAGCCTAACAAAGGTTCAGGAAAAAGAAGGGGGTCAAACAGAGTCAATCCAGAGGAGGGAAGAGCAGCAGGGACTGCAGTGATGTGTCATGGGTGCTGAGGTGGTGGAAGAACTACAGGAACTACACCTGAGGAGAAAAATCAAATACTGTACAAAAACGAATAGTGATATAAGAAAATTAATTTTTTTAAAAAAAGGCAGCACATACACTAAAATTGGAACAAAACAGAGAATATTAGCATAGTCCCTGCACCAGGATGACAAGCAAATTTGTGAAGTATTGAATTTTGCTTAAAAAAAAATATGGGGGCCTCTCTTGTGGTGCAAAGGTTAAGATGCAACCTATGAAGCTAGCCGTAGCCACTGCAGCAGAAGTTCGATTCCCGGCCAGGGAACTACCCACATGCTGCATCAGACCTCTCCTGACTCTCCCACTGCTCTCCTCAGCAGTGCACTTTGGTCAATCGGCCTGTTCTGTTCCCCACTCTGTCTCTGGTGAATCCTCTCACCACCACCCCCCCCCCCCTCCCCCCTCCTCCACCCCACCCTGTGCCTCTGGCCTATACCTCAGCTCTTGTATGCATAAATAAATAAACCTTTAAGAAAAAATTTAAAGGCAGGGCTGGTGACCCACATCAAACAGTTACTATCCTGCAAATGCTGATGCCACTGCATCCAGTAGTAGGTCCTCATACTCTCCCTGCGGATCTTACTCCTGTGTCTCCATTTGCTACTAGATGCCAATGACAACTTAACTCCTTGCCCCACTTTTAGGTCCTGAGCTTCAAAGCTGCTTCCCAGACTTCTCTCTTTCATGTTTGTATGTACTAAACAAATACCTACCTATGGTGTGCAAGGCAGTGTTCTGCGTGTCAGGTCCAGGGACATGAATAAGGCAGAAAAGATTCTTGTCCTCAAGGAGGTTGCTTCTCAGAATCCTCATTCCAACTGAGCTTACCGTGTCTCAAACCCCCAGCCTGCTCCTCCTCCTCTGTTCCTGCCTCAGGAAAAGATATTTCCCTCCACCTAGATCCCACCCAGAAACGAGAAAGTCAGCTTTGATGCCTCCTTTTCTTTTTTAAAAAAAATATTTATTAATGCATACAAGAACTGGGGTACAGGCCAGAGGTGCTGGGGGTGAGAGGATTCACCAGAGACAGAGTGGGGAACAGAACAGGCAGACTGACTGAAATACACTGCTGAGGGTAGCTGCGGGCAAGTCAGGAGAGGTCTGCTGCACCATGTGGGTATCTCCCCACCTAGGGATCGAACTCGTGCTGCAGTAGCTGCGGATAGCTTCATTGGTTGTGTCTTAACTCCTTGCACCACCAGGGAGTCCCTGACGCCTCCTTTTCCCTCCAAATTCCCGAGTTCATTTCATTCTCCACTCAAACATCCCAGACTCCATCCCCAACAGCCCCAGCCCAGCGCACCATTACTTCTCACCTGGAAACACTGTGCCAACTTCCTGCGAGGCCCAGCTCCTCTGGCTTTGCCTCTCCAATCCTTTCTCCTGCCTGAGCCTCCAACCTGGCTGCCTTCCAACTTAAAGCCCATCAGGGGCTCCCCGATGCTCTGCGCATGCTCTGCACATCCCCACTTAGCTCACCTCTCAGTGCCTTGCCTCACACCTACACCCTCTTAATTTCCAGCCCCACTCAGCTTGCTCAACAAACTGGGATTCTCTCATCTACCTTGAGCTCTGCCAGTAGGGGGGTACCCCCACCCTCCTCCACCCCCTACCCCAGCCACACTAATTCACATGTGCCTTCCCACTATCCTTCTGTCTCAGCCTAAATGGGTTTTCCTCCAGGAAACCTTGCTAAACTCCTTAGCTGGGTTGAGGCACCCTCATGCCTCCCCCTTCTCTACATGTCCACTAACCAGCTCTCTGGACACTGCATTTTGCCTGGACACCTCCTCCAAACTCATGGCTCTGCCCCATACTGCCCCAGATACATTGCCGTATCTCCAGCACAAGTCTTTCTCTAGAATACCCAACGGACCTACTTACCACCTCTATCTGGCACGCCACAGCTAGAATTCTTTTTGTTGCAAGGGATAGAAAATTTCATTTAAATTGTTTTTTAAGCTAAAGCAGGTCTCCATGGACTGGGGTAACTGGACAGTGGAGGGAGATCTTGGGCTCTGGCACAGCTCTCAGATCTGTGGTCTGCCTGGAAATTCTTTGGCTCAGTTTCTCCAATGTTGACTCCATTCTCAGGCCCCCTCACTAGGGTCTTGAGATGGCTAACAGCATTACTTTCTGAGGATGACAACCTCTCAAATTAGAATCCACTGGGTAGGGGAGTGCGTTAGAGAGGGGAGAAGAGAGGAATTACCTTTATTCCAGAATTCTCAAATAAAGGCCTGACATTCCTTCTGTTTTGGACAGCTTAGAGCACATGACCATCCCGGCCTAGTCCCTGGCCTGCAGGTGTACCTGCACCGATGCACCTAGGCCTCCCTGTGGACTTCACTCCTAGAACTGGGCAGACCCTACCCATACAGTGGGAACCAGATGTCAGGGAGAGTAGATCAGGTATGGGAAATGGATGCTGCAAAAAAGAAGGAACAAACACACACAAGGAACACATACCTCCAACACAGCACGGTGTTAAGTGGACTGTACAACTTCCACCCAGAACTGGAGTTTTTCATTCCAGTCCCCGTTTCTATATGTTGCACCTTCGTCCACCCAACTGTCACCAAGAACAGAAATCCTAGACTTCTGCTCTCACTACCTCCTGCACGCAGGCTTCATTTCTTGGGTTTTCCTCCTGCATACTCACCCCCTCCTCTCCACCCTCAATGCCTTATCTCAGACTCTCTTTTTTTTTTTTAGACTGATTTGCTAATAATACAAGAACTGGGGTACAGGCCAGAGGTGTGGGGGGTGAGAGGATTCAACAGAGACAGAGTGGGGAACAGAACAGGCGGACTGACTGGAATACACTGCTGAGGGGAGCAGCGGGTGAGACAGGAGAGGTCTGCTGTGCCATGTGGGGAGCTCCCTGTCCGGGGATGAAACTCGTGCTATAGTGGCTGCAGATATCTTCATAGTGGGGAGACTTAACCCCATCCACCACCAGGGAGGCCCTAATACCCATTTTAACTTTTCTGTTTTTTTAAATTTTAATCAACTAACTTCTGGTCTCTATCTTCAGAGAAGAGGACCTTCATCATTTTGTAACACACTCTCTTAATCAACTCCCAGTTCCAGTTTGGCCTCCTCGGCTCCTAGCTCTCTCTTGTCATCAAAGAGTTTAAAGTCAAACTTGGGTAAATCCATGGCTGGATCCAGGCAGGAGTTCCTAGTAACACTCCTGGAAGCGATACTCCCTCTCGCTGCCCAAGGGCTCTCACAGCTGCACCCCTCCCAGCCCTCAGCCTCCTTTCCTGTTCTCACCAGGAAGGCTTCTTCTCTCCAGCCCTGCTAGGTGCTCCTGAACAGACAGCTCTGTGTCTTCTTTCTGCCCTGAAAGCCCTTTGCCCCTTCCCACCTCTTCCTACAGCAGCGCGATATCACCTCCCCTGGATCCCTCCCTAAACCCACCCCTGCCCAAGGCTGGTTTTTCTGCTTTCTTTCTCGCTTCCACAGCGCTCATTGTTTTGTTTTGTTTTTATATAATCCTTACATCATTTTTCATTTTTGCTCAATGTATGCATTTTCATTTTGGTTATATTCCCCTCACTCATTCTTCCCTCATGCATAGCGCTTATCACTGTATCAAAATGGTGTTCGAACTTATCCCTCTCCCCATACTTGACTTTGAACTCAAGAACAGGGACCTAGTTAAACGCATCTTTGTATCACTGATATTTATTGTGGTGCCCAACATACAGTAGATCTGGACGAAGGGATAGGCTATAACACTGAGCTTGGGTGCTGTGTGCCAGTCAAGGTCCCCACAGGAAATGAGAACACACAGTGGGGGTCACTGAAGAACGTTCAATAAGGAGACTTTTACAAAGTTGAATGCAGAGATAAGGTAAATGACAAGGAATGACCAAGCACCAGAGACTCACAAAATTAGGAAGCTGTTACCACCTTGAGGCCAGATTAGGCGAGGCTAGGGAGCCAGGACTGCTGCCAGCAGGAGCCCTGGGCCAGCCAGCCAGAGGGGGGCTCACAGATGCTGTGGCCTCAGGTACAGAAATGCAGGAGGCAGGAGGGAGCCAAGGGATTAAATACTGATTTCTCCCTCTTCCCACCTTCTGGTCTCCTGCAAGTGCCTCTCATTGGCCAATCCAAAGGGAAGACTGACCAAGGCAGAGATTTTCCCGTTAGCAGTTTGGGACCCCTGGGCACCCCTCAGTTTTGCATAGTATCAAATCTAGAGGGACAAAGATAATATCCAGCATATTGTACAAAGGCGAGATCAGCATTTCCCTCCCACACAGTTATGATATAGGGCAGTGAAGAGCACTAAAACCAGCCAAGGACACTGCCCAAATAGTTTACCGGTCACCGTCTGAGTTTTTTACCCACTCAAGCAATTACAAGACTACCCAGGCTCAATGAACAGCAACAACAGGATTTATTTAACAAACCAGGGAAAAATAAAGAGTTATTGAGGCCAAAAACGGCTGTTTACCTCACCCTAAGCAGTGCCCAGTGTTTTTAAGCCCTAAACAAAAAGCATCTAAGAGGGTGTCTTCCCACCACTAAGGACTGGAGCACATGGCAGCCAGACTATAGGCCGGATTCCAACTCACAAAGTTGACAGAAGACACATCGGGAGATGCTTCTGGAGCTGCCGAGATGCCCCAGCACAGCCCCAGACAATTGGCACTTAAAACAGCAGCTGCAGTGGTTGAACGACCTGACAAACAGCCACACTCACAGCTCAACAGTGTTGAGCTCCAGGTCTTCACCTTCTCTGCCAGGCTGCAAGAGCAGCAAAACCAGGAACAGTTTCAGTGGCTCAGCTACTTGCAAAGCCTTAGAACCTTTCCTCTCTGAGGTTGGCTGCTGGAGGCCTCTCCACATCCTTCAGAGGCCCACAACAGCCTTCTGGAAAATCAGCACAGTAGGGGCTGAAATTGCTGACCCCAGAATTGCTGAAGATCTGAAAATGCTGAATCCCAAACGCTGAATGCTCAGATGCTGAATCCGAATATTCAAAACGCTGAAACCCGTATACCAAATCCTAGGGGCTGCTTCCACAGTCCCTTATATTTATCAGAGTCTCCACCAAAAAATGTGATACTTTTTAGCATTTTCCCTGGGGCTATCTATCCTCACCAGCACCTCCTCCAGGGGGCACCACTTCTAACAGTGTTTGGCTTCAGCAACCAGTTACAGTTAGTCCTGCCACAGAGAGAAACAGAAAAATAAAGTGACAGTGCTAAGGCAGGTAGGTTATTTTTTTTAAGTATATGTTTTTGATATACTGAAATCTTTTTTCATTTTTTAAATTGTGGCTAAATATACATTACAAGAAATTTAACATTTTAACCACTTTTAAGCATGCCACTGACTTTGTGGGGCAACCTTCACCACCATCCACCTCCAGAATTTCTCCATCTTCTCCTCTGAAACTCTAAACCTATCAAAAGTAACTCCCCATTCTCCCCTCTGCCAGCAACCACCTTTCTACTTTCTGTCTCTGGTGATTTGATTACTATAGGTACCACATTTGTCCTTCTGTAACTGGTTTATTTCACTTAGCAAAATGTCCTCAAGGTTTATCCATGTAATAGTAAATGTCAAAATTTCCTTCCTTTGAATAATTCTCCATTGTGTGCATAGACCACATTTTGTTTACCCATTCCTCTGTTGATGGACACGTGGTTGCTTTCACTTTTTGGCTACTATGAATAATACAGCTGTGAACCTGGGTGTACAAATATCTGTTCAAGTCCCTGCTTTCAATTCTGTTGGGTAGACGCCCAGAAATGAAATTGCTCTATCACATGGAAATTCCAGGTTTAACTTTTGAGGAACCACCTTATCATTTCCCACAGCAGCACCATTTTACATTCCTACCAGGATCCCCATTGGATTTGGATAATAGTTATCCTTGGACTTGACATGGTATCTCGTTATTGTTTTGATTTGCATTTCCCTAACAAATAGTGACATTGAACATCTTTTCATGGATTTACTGGTCCTTTACATATCTTGGGAAAATGGCTATTTGTGGATTTCCTAACCCCCCTGGTTCTCGGGATATTGTCTTGGTGCCCAAAGTTCCTGCTGATTAAGCTAAAATGTAGAGTCAGGCAGGGGCCTCTCACCAGAATGCAAAGTCTTGGTACAAGGAACATATTGGAAAACCAGTATCTGCTGAAAACAGCAGACAGACTTTATGACCAGATTAGCATAACCAGCTAGACTACCTTACCAGAAAGCTAAGTGAGAACAGGAACTAGAGATAGGATGCTTTGATCAGTGGGAACAGTGCAGCCCCCCAGGCAACAGCCCCTAGTCACTGCCCCTCCCGCCTTTGTGCCAGACATTTATGCATTCCCAATACACACCCCTACCATGTAGATTCCTCCATGTACTTACCCAACTTCCCGGAACCCAATTTCCAATAAATGTGCAACTGCCCTGGTAAAGGTGCTGCACTTCCTGAGGTGTGAGCCCATCTAAGTCTCTCTCTCTCTACTTGGTCTTTGAGTTGTCTTTCCTCCATCCCTGTGTTGCTCCCAACACTGCTGCCCCACGAGGCAAAGCTATTCAACTCCTTTGCCCACTTTTTATCCAGCTTTATTGAGGTCTATGGTATAGAAAAAACTGCATGAAATCTAATTATAAAATTTGGTGACTGCCCTTATTTTTTATACTTTTTCTTTATTTTATTTTGCTTTATTTTTATTGGGTAACATTGGTTTACATCATTGTATATGATTTTGGAGAAGAGGGTCACACCTCACCACACCGTGCCACACCCACAACCAAAGCACCCAGAATTCTTTTCCTTGGACCACCCCCTCCTTGACTTTGCCTATTTTTAATTGGATTGTTGGGTTTGGGTTTTTAGGGGTTCGTTTGTTCTTTGTAATTGAGTTGGAGGAGTTCTTTCTGTATTCTAGATTTTAATCTCTTATTCAATACATGACTTGCAAAATTTTCACCCATTTGGCTGGTTGCCTTTTTATTCTATTGATGGTGTCCTTTGATGCACAAAAGTTTTTAATTTTGATTAAGTCCAATTTATCTATACTTTTCTTTTATTGCTGATGGTTTTGATGTCATCGCCAAGAAATCATTGACAAATCCAGTGCAGAATTTCTTAATGGATAAAAATAAAAAATATCAAGCATGGATCCATCCCTTTTGATGAAGATTTGATACCAGGACTTCTGTCAAGATTGAGTGTCCGGAGCCGCCTGGAGCATGCGCCGTGTTGCGCATGCTCACGATAAGTTAGGTTTCGATTTACCGTTTCGCCTTCTGAGAAACCACTGCGTTTTCCTGTAAATCACGTGGGACTGGGAGGTACGATGGGAGGAGCTACGAGGGTATAAGAAGGGAACCACGGGAGAGAGGGGAGAGACTGCCTAGAGGATTCGGAAGGGAGACTGCGTAGAGGATAAGGCAAGGAAACTTCGAGAAGGAGACTGCAGAAAGGATACTGTGTAGAGACTTCGAGAGAGGATACTGAGAGAGGTTACTGCGAGAGGAGCAGGGAGAAGGCCAGGGAAGGTAGAAAGACAGGGAAAAGAAAAACATGTAAAAGTAAGAGAAGGTAAAGGAAAAATAAAGAAGCAACCGCTAGCGGCAAGTCGTCTCAAGCTCCTCATTTCAATCCTCAGCCCTTCTCTTTTCGTGCCTCTGAATCCCGCGGGTCGGGACAATTGAGGATGGACCAGATACAACAAGCCAACAAGCCCCCTTCCTACCACAAACAATGCTGGATAAAGTGGAACCTCACCAAAAAAAAAAAATAAAAATAGTTTATATACTTGGTCAAAAGCAAAAAGGGAGCTCACGGCCGTAACGGTACACCAGAGTTGCCGCCACGTGACCCTGGCCTGTGGTTGATCAGGAACTGAGCTCTTACCTAAAGCAGATGACTACAGAAGAATTAGCCCGCCTAGCAAGACCCAGAATGTATGTGAGAGTGTGTGGGGTGTGTGTGTATGTGTGTGTGTCACAGAGTTAGGGGGAACAGGATGTCCTAAAGCTAATTCCATGCAGGCTTTGTGGACTCCACCCCCACCCCAGGCCAAAGCCAAAGACACTGGGAACTCCAAATCCCATCACCACCAGAGGGAAGGTGGCTGGGACCTGAGGGTGGGGTTAAGCAGCCAGGTTGGTATAAAGCCAGACACGTGGGCTTTGGAGGGGTCCCCCATTTTGGCTCTCCGCCAGCTCGCAGCTTCTGGCCAGCTCTGAGATTGCCTTTGGGTTTCCAGGTCAGCGGATCAGGTAGGATGCATAAGACTTTATTTCCCTATTTTCTCCCTGAGTCGTACATTTCCTCAATTCCCTTTCCCTTGTAAATAAGCCTTTTATTAACCTTTTATGTGTGCCTGTAGTGGAGTATTAATAAGTCCCTTTTAAGGGCGTGGGTGAAGACCCACAGCCAGGCACGTTTTATATCAAGGCTGCTCCGTAACAAAACCAGAGCAGTGCACTAGTGCTTCCTGAAAGCTTGGGGCTCAAACACACCCTGCTCCCTGGTATCAAATGCTCAGGCTAAGAAAGCTTCAAAAAAGCCCTCCAGAGCAATAAACACCATAAAACCCTGGACAAATGTAAGCTACGTCATGGAGACACCTCTGGCCATTTGGAGGATTTCCACAGGAAAGAAATCCCAGGACAATGGCTCAGAGACAAACATGACACTGCACAAGAGGGGCCATCAGTATATACAACAAATGAGAGACTTGGCAGCAGAGAGAGAGCGACAGCAAACACATCCTCTGGAACAAACTTTAACAAGAGTGTGTTTAAATTATCTAAATAAATAAAGCAAGAAATAGGATACATGAAACAGGAACAGGATTACATGAAGGAAAAAAAGGAACCAAACAAGAGATTCAAGATATGAAATATATAACCATGCAAATATATAAAGGATCACAAAGCTGGGCCTTACATTAATTCATGACCCAGCTCTGGTGGGGGTGTGAAGGGAGTCCCTTGCACCTCAGAAGAACTCAGTGACTCACCACCCCGCCCACCTCACAATGAACCTTTTGTACTCTGCACGAGCTTGGTGATAGATGGGCTGGGAATTCAGGCAGAGATAAAGAGGACCACACCTCCCCAGCACCTGCCATAATTCATGCTTTGTTTCTCTGCTCTCCCTAATCTCTTAAATCTTCAGTCACCACTGAAAGCATTCCTGTAAGACCCAAGTCAAGCAGGCAAGTCTGCACTGGCTGGGAAGGGTTCTGTGTGGTCTCTCTGTGAGAACAGAGAAAAGCAACAGCATCTGGCCCTTGTCCCACCAGTCTTAGCTAACAAGACAACCAGTGCAAAGAGAAACGTCCTTGCTCCAAATTCTATTTCATCCTCACAATTTAGTGTCCATAGTCTCATTAAGCATGAGCTGAGGCGTCACGGGGGTTTCTGATAGGAATGCAAAATAAAGACAACTCAGGGCCTCCCCGGTGGCAAAGCGGTTGAGCGCTGGGTTGTGAAGCTGCCCGCAGCCTCTGCAGTGCCGGTTCGATTCCAGGCTGCTCCCCAGCCACAGGAGGAGGGTCCCGCATGGCGCGCAGACCTCTCCTGCCACCCGCTGCTCCCCTCAGCAGTGTACTTCGGTCCTTCTGCCTGCTCTGCTCCCCGCTCTGGCTCTGGTGAATTCTCTCACCGTCCCGTGCTTCTGACTGTACCCAGTGCATGTATAAATAAATAAATCTTAAAAAAAAAAGACAACTCAGGAAGTTTGCAAGTCCAGTCCACAAAGAGATTAACTTCTGGCAGAGGAATAAACCAGATGTGAATTTGGGAAGGCACAAATGAATATCAACTAGGCAGGAGAAGCTGTTTCATCAATGCTAGCTTGGCCTATCCTCATTCCTGGCTGCTAAACCTCCTCCTGACTGCTTTCCCTGGGATCTGACAAGTCCTTACTATATTATCACACCCAATCATCCAGTCTCTGCCTTCACAGTCCTCATTTCATAGCACCGATAGACATTGTTAACTGCCCCCACGACCCCCCAAATCATGCCCTTCTGAGATTCCCACCATGCCATAATTCCTTCTTCCACTGATCTCAGATAGTCCAGATTCAGGTCCCAGATCTGCTGTGTGGTCTTGGACAAATTCTCAAGTCACATCTTCTTTGGCTAGAAAATGGAGATGATGCTATTTACCCTATCTTCCTACAGGGTTGAGAAGTTTCCCTTTATAAGCATCATAACTAAAATGGAAATGAATATGAATGTGAAAATGCCCCTATGCGGGAATGCAAGGTGTGAATGATTGGGTTTTTCTCCTATCCTTGTTTTTCTTTTTATCATGGAAAATTCTCTATTCCCAAAATATGATAGTATAATCTGACTCATGGGTACTAGCTTGTTTGAGTTATATCCTTACATACTGCCACCCCAACACTGGATTTTTTTTAAGTAAATCCCAGACAATAATATTTTATCCATAAGTATAACAATAGAGTTCTCTAAAAGATAAGGGCCCTGTTAAAAAATATAATCAGGATAGCCTTCACACCTAAAACTGTCAACAAGAATTCCTTAATATCCAATGCTCAAGTCATCTCATAAAGGTGTTCTTTTTGCATTGATTTGCTCAAATCAGAATAAAATAAGTTCCCTATAGTGCAATTGATTGATATCTGTCTCACATTTCTTTGAATCTGCACTCTCCCTTTATTCCCTGTGCCTTGTTATTTATTTATGGAAGAAAAAAACTAGTGCATAATACATCTTGGACTTTCCAAGCTCTGGCTTTTCTGGGTACACTTTGCATTAATGTTTAACATGTTCCTCTTCCCAGCACTTTCTAAAAACTGGAGTCAGATATGCAGCTTGATCAGATTCAGGATCGAGTTCTTGGTGAGAACATTTCAGAGCTGACGTGTGTGCTTTCATAGGTTCCGTCTGTTTGCTTCTCCCTTTGCAATGTCACTGACACTCATTACCCAGGTCCATTATTTCAACAGGAGTTGCAAAATCAAGACAGTTTTATTCCATTCTGTTGTCTTCATTTTTAGTTATGATGTTTATAAAGAAAAACATCTCATCATTATTTGGTTATCCTAGAGATTCTTTCCCCCTATTTACCTGTCTACAAAATAATTGTTCCCGGCCCTCCCTGGTGGTGCAGGCAGTTGAGCGCAGTGCTATGAAACTGCCTGCAGCCTCTGCAGTGCCAGTTCGAACCCCACCAGCTACGGAGCAACCCACATGGCCCGGCAGACCTCTCCTATCTCACCCGCTGTTCCCCTCAGCAGTGTATTTGGGTCAGGCTGCCTGTTCTGTTCTCCACTCTGTCTCTGGTGAATCCTCCCACCCTCCCACACATCTGGCCTGTACCCCAGTTCTTGTATAGATAAATAAATCTTTAAAATAAAAAGTTGTTGGGCCTCCCCTGATGGCACAAGCAGTTGAGCGCCATGCTGTGAAGCTGTCCGCAGCTTCTGTACCACCAGTTTGATCCTAGCTGGCCGGCAAGGGTCCCATATGGTGCAGCAGACCTCTCCTGTCACGCCCACTGCTCCCCTCAGCAGTGTATTTTGTCAGTCTGCCTGTTCTGTTCCCCACTCTGTCTCTGGTGAATCTTCTCACCCTCCTGCACATCTGGCCTGTACCCCGGTTCTTGTATAAAAATAAATAAATCTTTAAAAAATAATAATAATTGTTCCCTAGCATCCCTGAAAAGTAATTAATGAGGTAGTTCTGTTGTTATTTAGGATCATTAACTCATGGATTTAAACATTGGATGTACTTTGGTTATTTTCCTTATCAGTGCTCACCTTGTCCCATAGCTGACCAGTGGCAGCTCTTTCGTGTCAGGTCCTACATCCCTTTAACATGACCTTTGCCATCTCTCCTCCTTGTACCTTAACTGTGGTCATTCCCAAACTGAGTCTTTGACCTTCTATCATGTCCCTACAGTCTCCCCCATCAGTAAAAATGTAACTAACTGCTTCAACTCCAGCTCCAGGCTGGTTTATATCTCTGCAGTCTTAACAAGCATAAGCTCATCCACCTGGTTTGCAAGGCCTCCCGCTTCCCTGCACCTTTGCTATTTCTTCCTTCCTTCCTTTGTGCATACACTTCACACATATTATTTATTCCTCTTTATAATCTTTTAAAATAAGCTCAATTATTAACACCCATTTACAGAGGAGGAAATAGGGCCCAGAGAAACTGAGAAATTTTCCCCAATCTCATGGCAAATATATAAGAGGCAAGGTCAAGTTTCCCTGATTTCAGGTGAGGGTAATTCTATGTGTTAACCTGCCTGGGCAAAGAGAGGCCCAGGTAGCTGGTAAAACATAATTTCTGGTTACGTCTGTGAAGGTGCTTCTGGAAGTCATAAGCACTTGAACTGACAGATTGAGTAAAGCAAAATGTCCTGCCCAATGTGGGAGGTATCATCCAATCCACTGAGGAATGCCATACAACAATAGGGTAGAGGAGAGCTCTCCCTGAGCTGAGACACCCATCTTCTCCTGCCTGCAGACATGGCACCCCTGGTTCTCAGGCTTTCAGGTTCACCTGGAAACTGACACTGTGAGCCACTTGGGTCCTCCAGCTTTCAGATTTGGAATTGCACCACCCTCCTGGTTCTGCAGCTTGTGTACAGCAGTTCATGGGACTTCTCAGCCTCTCTCACTGAACAAATTCCTATAATATATCTTTATGCATATAAAGTATAAATACAAATATCTCCTCTTGATTGTTTCTCAGGAAATACTCCAAAACTCTATCTCAAGTCTCAGGTCTTCCAAAAGTCTCCCTATTGTGGCTCTCTCCTTCTGCCCAAACACCTTTGTTGGGTTTTAGTAAGTGGGGTTCTAGGGGTCCTCCAAGAATGAATTCAGATTTTCTCATTCAGCTGCACATAGCAAGCTTAATGGAAAAGAGAGAAGACACAGGTGGGCAGTCTGAAAGGACAAGATCTGTGTTTTGCCAGAGATGAAATTACCATGAAATTGTATTGCCTTGGAGCTGGGCTGAATTGGGTTGGCTCTCTGACCCCCAGCTCAAGATTCCTCCATAGCCGACTTGACTCATTAAGTATCCCTAACCCCATCTCTGGTTTTTGACATTGTGAAAACTTCCACTCTAATTTTTTTCTACTCACCGCTTCCATCACCTTCACTATCAATAAAGCACTTTAGAACACACTGATCCACACCTTTGTTCCACTTCACTCTGACCAGCATCACTCAGATGCTGATTCCCAGGTCTGCGGTGGAGCCAGAGATTCTGCCTCTACCACAAACTCCCAGGTGATGATGCCACTTCTGCTCTGGTCCAAGGACCACACCAGGACCCAGTAGCCATGCACATAGAGTCGTCCCCCTGTATTCGCAGGGGCTTGGTTACAGGACCCCTGTGGGCACCAAAATCCAAAGATATTCAAGTCTCTTCCATAAAATTACACGTATTTGCATATAACCTATGTATATCCTCCCAAATTTAAATCATCTCTAAATTGCTTATATACTACCTAATAAAATGCAAATGCTATGTGAATAGTTGTTACACTGCATTATTTAGGGAATAAAGACAAGGGAGGAAATCTGTATGTGCTGAGACCATGGGAAGTCTAGCTACTTAGCATTTTCAATTTGCAGTTGGTTGACTGTGGATGCAGAACCCACGGACACAGAGGGCAGACCCCACACCTTCAAGGATGTTTACCAAAACAGGAACAATAGTTATCTCTGTAATCTTCTTTTTGTCTCTATATGTTCCTGTATTTTCCATTTTTCTATCACTGGATACTATGATATTGTGATTTTTTAATATAAAATTTATAGTGGGGCTTTGTCCCCATTTCTGGCACAAAACTCCTAAAACCATAGAGTTTCCTAAGTGGACAACAAAGGCATCTTTTTGTTAAATTATTGAGGTGACTTTTGGGCCACACCTAAGGATGGGGTCTGGCTGCCAGAATAGAGCCTCTGGGATGATTGTAGGGTTGAAATTTCAGGCCTGCCCCACTCCCACCTCCTCTGGGGCGGGAAGGAGGCCTGGAGATGATGTAATCACCAATGCAATCACCAATGGCTGATGATTTGATCAGTCATGACTATGTAATGCAGCGTCCATAAAAATTAAAAGGACAGGGTTCAGATAGCTTCTGGGTGACAGACACGTGGAGGTGCTGGGAGAACTGTGTACCTGGCAGGGACAAGGAAGCTCCCCACCCTTTCCTCATACCTTGTGCTGTGGGGCTCTTCCGTCGATTCAGGCTGTTCCCTGAGTTATAACCTTTCGTAATAAATCAGTAATCTAGTGAATAAATGGGCTTCCTGAGTTCTGTGGGCCACTCCAGCAAATCAAACTCAAGGAAAGAGGGCACAGTGGGAACCCCTGATTATAGGCAACTGGTCAGAAGTACTGATAACCTGGGCTTGTGATTGGCGACAGAGGTGGGAGGGGGTGGGTCTCATAGTACTAAGTACTAAGTACCCCACCCAGGAAATCTGATCTTGTCTCCAGGTAGACAGAGGCAGAATTGAGTTAAACTGTAGGACAGGGAGCTGGTGTCCCATGAATTGCTTATTGGTATTGAAGAGCCCTACACATAGAGGTAGGAATTGGTACCAGAAACCATGTATGCCTTTATATTACTTTTATGATCAGAAAAATATATAGAAGTGTTAAGCTTTCAACATTTCTCACAGTATTCAAATCTCTTCTCTCAGCATAGGAGGTGCTTTGTGACCTGCCCTTTGTGATCCTGTGTCTTATTTCCTGCAGCCTCTGAACACATACTCCCACATACCCGACAAACCTTTAGATCACCTGCAGTTCTCTGGATGCCTCTCCCTTACTCCCCAGACCCCCATTCCTTCCCTGGCTGCTCTTACTCTTACTGCAGATTAGCCTCAAGTGCCTCTTTTCCAAAAAGCTTTCTCTGGCACCCGGTCCCTGCTCTCTGCTCTGTGCTCCAGCAACAGCTCAGCCACAATACTTTTCCTCTTCACATGTTGTTTTACTTGTCTGCCGGGCCTGCTGGACTGGGTTCCTGAAGGCAGAGACCCTGTCTTTATTTCTATATCCACAGCATTTAGAGAGCGACAGGAATATAGTTGAAATGCAGTAAGTATCCGCACATAAAAGAGTGCTTTGTAAATTGTAATAAGATTCCCAAAAATTGGTTATTATTATCCTCATTTTGAAGATGAAGAAGCAGGTTCCAAGAAGTTAGGCAACTCACCCTACGTTTCCTATGGCTAACGAATGGGAGCACCTGAATCTAAACTCCAATTTTCCAATTCTCTTTGTACTTCACCACCACTACCATCATTAAACAAGAAAATGTGTGTGTGTGTGTGTGTATTCTTGTGTGTTGCGTCAACTTGATGGATAGCTGTCATATAGAAGGGAGCTTTTCAACAAACTGGTAATGCACCTACTGTTACCTTTTAAAAATAGATTACATTGAGAAGTTGGAATGTCTTCAAAAATGGAAGGTTTTGGAGTCTCCCTGGTGGTTCAGGGGTTAAAGTCTCAGCGCTATCAAGCTATTGCGCAGTCACTGTGACCTGAGTTCCATCCCCCAGCCAGGGATATACCCACATGGCCCAGCAGACCTCTCTTGTCTTGCCCGCTGCTCCCCTCAGCAGTGTATTTCAGTGGATTTGCCTGTTCTGCTCCCCACTCTGTCTCTGGTGAATCCTCTCCCCCCCTCCCCCCACCACACACACTTTTGGCCTATACTCCAGTTCTTGTATGCATAAGTAAATAAAAATAAATCTTTTTTTTAATAAAGGTTTTAACTCCATATTTATTTGCTGGAATAGATGATAGATTTTAAGTCAATTTTTTTTTCAAAAAATAGAAACTGAGCATGCTCAGGCTGAGGATGGGCTATAAGGGCATTTCCATCAATCCTCCCTGCTCTACTATGGCCCCTCAGTAGGTTCTTAAGCACAGGGCCTGTCATTCTGACCCAGAACATGCGGCACACATCTCTGTCCCCAGAGGACCTGAGGCATTGAGGGAGACAGTGTACCTGCCACTTCTAACACCCTAACAAGGGTCATAAGGTGCTAAGGGAGGCCTGAGGACCAACACCCAACCCCAATCTGGGGTGTGTTCAGAGAGGCTTCCTGATAGAAATGACATATGACCAGAAATCCTGAGGGTGTCTGGCCCTAGAATCAGCCAGCACCTCTCCCTCCAGCCTCCCTTCACCGCCTTGCATTCTGGCCCCTTTCCTTGCCTGGAGAGTGAATTCCTCAAGTACAAGGAATGTGTTGCCTTCACCCATGCATTCCCCAAAGCACCCAGCCCAACAGCTGCACCCAGCTTTCCAAATCCCAGTGTGATGCTCTCATCACAAGATGCCTGAGCCTGGCTGGGGAAAACTATGCTGAAGCCAGGCATCCTGCCAGGGCCACTAAGCTCGTGCCCAGGCAAACAGTTCTCTGTAAAATGACAACAGAGAGAGCCAGGTCTCCCCCACAGCTCACCCTGCCAGGGATAGGGCAAACAATTTAAGGCTTATCACAAACCAGTCAGCTTGTTCAGCACCTTCCTTCCCAAACCAGTGTCTCCTGCATTTGACAGGTACCACGATGCACCAGGTACCCCAGGCTGGAAAATTCTGGTGGTTGTGCTCCTTGCTCTCCCTCGTGCCCCTCAGCTCAGTGAAGGCAGCCCTCCCTACCATTCCTTCTGCAGATTCTTCCCAAATCTGTAACTTTCTGTCCATTCTCATCTGCAACATTGTGGTTCCAGCCTGCATGAACACCGGTTTTACCTCCTTCATCTCCCAGTCCCCATTCTCATGCCAGTCATCGGCATCTTCACCTATGGTCTAATTGTGCCTACAATTTAAACCTTTAGCCTGAAATCCAAAAGTATCAATAAGCTAGCCTTTGTCCCTCACCCAAACTCTCTGCTAATCACACGGGCTGTTTCTCCACATATGTCCTGCACTTTGGCCCCTCTGCATTTTATGCATGTCAGTGTTCCCCCTGGACGGCCCACCTCTCAGTTTCCTCTCCCTGTGCCCTCTAACTGCCTATCAGATGGGCTGGTAACCCCCACCCCCATACTCATTTCAAATCATATATCATCCATGAAATTATTGTTAAAACTCAGGAAGCCAGCTGTTCTGAATTCCTATTGGTTTTACTGTCCATACCTGCGAAACCTTGGTCACACATGCACAACCTCCTATCAGAGCTGTTTGAAAACATTCCCATACTTTCTGCCTGGATATGGTTATGTTTCTACACAGCAATCAAGTTGTTGCTCTACCCAAAACAAGGCAGGATAGGGTAGAGGCCAGAGGGAGACTTTGACACTAACAGGGTCACAAACATGCCCTTAGATAAGTTATTAAATCCTTCTGAGCACCCTTCATTATCTGAAAGCAGACTTAGCATCCTACAGGACTTTGGTGACACTTAGAGATAATAAATGTAAACCACAATAAATTATTACTATAATTGTAACACTAATCAATCTAAAATTCTTCTTAGTGTGATTTTAGGGAACAAATAAGATAACCTGAGACAGAATTTTGTAGACTATAAAGTTATGTTAATTTTAATTTTTAATAAGCATTTCTTTTTTTAAAAGATTTATTTATTTTTATACAAGAACTAGGGCACAGGCCAGATGCACAGGAGGGTGAGAGGATTCACCGGAGACAGAGCGGGAAACAGAACAGACAGACTAAAGAAATACACTGCTGAGGGGAGCAGCGGGTGAGACAGGAGAGGTCTGCTTCACCATGTGGGATTCTTGCCGGCTGGCCGGGATCGAACACACACTGCAGAGGCTGCGGACAGCTTCGCAGTGTAGTGCTCAACCACCTGTGCCACCAAGGAGGCCCTGGAGCACATTTCTGCTCTTATGTGATATGACCAGCATAGGCCCAAAGGTGTCCCCATTGATTAACAGCAAATTCAACTTCCATGACCAAGCACTTTGGTTTTCAGAATATCTGTGCTCAAAACTCTTAGAATGAACCACTAAATGTCAACCAATAAAACTGGTTGATTCCTGGGCCCTAACTGAGGCTTTGGTCCATATGGCACCAAACACTAGTCCAACCTAATATCTCTATTTTCATCTTTTTGGGGGGAAGGGGGCATCTTGTACACAAAGCACTGCTCAAGTCCCCCCAAAAAAATACCATCAAAGCACTGGGCAAATGGGGCAGAATGCCAACCTAATTCACAGCCTCCATCTCTCAAGCCAGCTCAGTAAGCTTTCAGGCCAAATTCAATCCCGGCATTTCTAAACAAGATTCCTAGCACCTCTGTGGGTCAGGGACACTCAGAGAAAGCTACTCACTCTGCAGCCACCAGAGGGTCCCACAGCATTAGCTAGAAAGCAAGGACATACCTCCTGCCCCATTCAAACTTCCAGTCTTAACTGTCTTCCGGAGCACCTTCCAGCAGCTTCCCCTAGCTCAGAGCCCGGAAATGGGATTGCCCGGAAACCCCAGAGCTGGCTGCTGCTTAAACTATTAAATCATCAGTTCATACCAAACAGCCAGCTCATGAGGAGCTAAGTGACCAGGGCCTCCTGAAGTCCCATTTCCATGGGTCTGAGCTTTCCCCAACCACATACCAGTATCATCAATGAACACGGAGTTTCTAGAGCTTAAATAACTTGCTTTTCCACGCAGCCCCCAGCACTTCTGCCTGGAATACCACTTGCTCTCAAGTTTTAATAAAGAGGGAGTTGCATATGAGACCAGCAGACCTCAGCCCAATGAGGCGTGGGTCCTATCTTGCAGAGTTCTCCCCCAATACCAAGCATTCTTGGGGTTCAGACCCCAAGATCTGTTCTGGCCTAATTACTTAAGTTACAGGGTATTGTTTTCTTCCTCCTTGCAAGAGCCCTGGGAACTCAGCATCTCTTATAACTAGGTTTTTCTTTGTCAGCCACCCCAATCCATACCATAAGCAGATTTTTCATGAAAGTTTTGTCTTTTAATTCTGAGTTTTTATTAAGAGGCTGAACATATTCAGGAAAATATTTGAAAATAATTAGAAGACCTTGAAAGGCTGACTCCTACCTTCAGGGTGGTGGCACAAAAATCACATCATATAATCCCCCTAATAATGTACCCCCAGGATAGGAATTCAAAACCAGTTTATGAATAAGTGTAGGGTAAGTGAAAAAGTGTCAGTCTTTTCCACCCTCCTGCCATTAGCACTGATTATGGATCCCTGCGGTCCTGAATGCATGCCTGATGGCAGGCACCTGGAGTGGGGTGTGGGCAAATGTAGGTGGGTACACCTGGGCTGAGACTGGGCGTATAAGTGCAGCATCACGGGGACGCCAGCAGAGATAGAGTAGCGGAACCAAAAGAAGAGAGCAGAAGAAGGAGAACACCGGAGAGCCCAGAAAGAGTGAAGACTCACCATGGCCTGGGAAGGCCTTCCAGCCTTCCGGTCCCCCCAGTCCCCCCGTACCCCTGCCGGCCATGTACCTGGTAATAGATCAATAAAAGCCTGAAAAGCCACCGAGGGCTCCAGGACTCTCATTTACCTATCTGCTCGGATCATAAAGATCCTGCACTGTGCCCTCCTGCCCCTACAATAAGGAAACTGAAGGAGCAGAGACTTAAGGTGGCACAAAGCAACCTTACAGTACAGCCTGGATATGGCTCAGGTCTGCCTGGCTCCAGCCTACCCTCTGCTTATCAATAATAATTAAGGTAACATGTGTGGGGGGTACTCAGTGCATGGCAGCACCCTGCTATGAGGCAAATACTGCTATCAAGTCCATTTTCTAGATGAGAAAACTGAGGTTTGCAAAGATTAGGTGACATGTCCAAGATGACATAGCACACATGTGACAAAAAATATGATCTGTTCCCAAGCCCATGCTCCTAACCGTTATGTTCTCCCCACCCCACACCAGGTCACCCACACGCTGCAGGCACAGTGATGGCTTTTCAATTCCCCTCTCAGACCAAGCCCAAGCCCCATCCTCCACCTGGAATGCTTCCTCCCAGCCCCTCCTTTTTTTACAACCTACTTCTCCTTCCTCAAAGTTTGGGTTGTAATGTCCCTCCTGAGCGCAATGTTCCCTGACAGGCTACCTGAAATGGATGCCATCCGATTCCTCTCCCACCTGCTCCCTTGTTTTGCCCATCACAGCATTTGTACAACTTACCAACATTTTGCATTTGTTACATTTTCCCCTTTACTTATACTTTGCTTGTCATTCCCACTAAGAATGTAAGGCCCATCAGGAAAAAAATTGTCAGTCTCTCTCAGTCACTGACATATGGTTTGAACCCGACACCTGCTGGGTGTTACTAGGTACTCGGTATATATTTGATTCATTATAATGATTAGAATTTGCAGCTCCCCCATAGAAGAAAGCAGGTGGTTTTCAACCTCAAGCTACGAGTTCATATGTGAGTACGTGCGTGCGTGTGTGCATGTTTTAAAGCTACAGTCCTTCAACTTCTATTGCTCCAGACTGTGGTGGCAGAACACCCCTCCTTCAAGCTGGTTCTCCATTGAAAGCCCCACAAGCTGCACCTGCTCTATAGAACCTGCAACTACTGGGGGTAGCTGTGCACCTTTGTGGTCATCATCAGCTGTTTCATTCTTTCCCGTTGTCCCAAAGACCATTGTGTATCTGTACTTTGCCCAGAAGGAGATTCATGGTGACATAAATTGCCCAGAGCCAGGCAGCCAGAAGTGGGAGTCACTCATTCCCCTTTATCAGCCTCCAGGGTCTCCTTGTATCTTCAAAAACAAGCTCCAAACGCCACAGGAGAGTCTCGGGTGCCGTAGGAAAGATACCTCCTCTCAATGCTCGACCTCCAAAGCCCTAAGGGACCCTGCACTCTGCCCGTGAAAAATGGGGGGCAACTCCTAACTGGAGACACTACCTCTCAATTCCAGGGGAACAGGCTTTCCCCTTCTGGACACCCCCATCAAATGGGGCTGATTTCTTCTTGCCCTACAAGAGCCACATGAACAACAAGCAAACAAGAAATAGCCCCAATAGGACTCTTTCCTAAGAAAATTAATATGTGGGCAAAGATGTTTATCTAAAAGTAATCCTTTTGTATAAAATTATTATTGATTACATTTGAAAAATGGTAACTGCCTAAAGGTTTTTTTAAAAGGGAAAATTTTCATTATTAGTACACCTTCTGTAGGGTATGCTAGTGCGGCCACACTACGGAGTTTGTTATTCTGTAGTGGTTTTGGATTCCAGCAAAAAGTCTTGACCAGGCATCTTTAAGTCAGTGTTTCTCCACTAACGTGCCATGGAGGACTGCTGTGGCTTCTCACTCGGGCTTGTAAGGTAGTTCCCTTTTGCTACCACTATGATTCTGCCTTTGATACAACAACAGGCAGACAGAAGGTTGAACTGGCCGCAGTGTCTTCCCTGTGGTGACAGGTGCAACTCCATGCACACCAAGAAAGAAGGAAGCAATAAGCATTTGCAAAGAACTTCATCACATGAGTATTGAAGAGTGATGGGCAGTCAGTCTGCACAAAGAGTAACTCAGTGCTGAAGGATGATCAGTATAACCATGTGATTCCTGTACAGGCAACCTCATCCTTTTGAAAGTACTGCCTAAAATACTAGCATTCAAAAGAATGCTATTCTATTAGAGTTACGCTGTGACAAATAAAGCCTCAATCAAAGGGTTCTTTCTCATCATATAATCACGTAATTAGTCCAGTGAGGGTGTTCCTGGCCAGAGGGTGGTTTTCCTCCACTTGGTGATTCAGGGGCCCAGGCGCCTTCTGACTGGCTCTTCTATCCCTACAGCCAAAGGGCAGCATATGAAGAGAAAGAATGTGCAAAAGTCACCACTGAACCGCCATGACCTGCCAGAGACATATCACTTCCTGCCTAATTGTACTAGAGACAGTCAGAGCCTGTGTAGGTGAAGAGTGCTAGGAAACCTACCCCTGCTGAGGAGCCTCTTCCCAGTAACACCTGTACATGGAGGAGAACACACGCTTCCAGTGAACAACTGCCCTCTTCCATGCAGTCCTAAGCCCAGTGAAGTTGTGAAGCACTAGGTAACGGGTTTTGTTGCTATGTTACATGGAGAAGGGGAGAAAAACCAATACTATCTCCTTAGGAGAACAATGTCTCTTGCTCCCAGTATTTTGTACATGGATCATACCATAGACCTGACAGAGAACCCCATTAAGGTTTTTGAAAAAAGGGGGCCTCCCTGGTGGTGCAAGGGGTTAAGACACAAACCATGAAGCTGTCCACAGCAGCAGGAGTTCCATCCCCGGCCAGGGAGCTACCCACATGGTGCAGCAGACCTCTCCTGACTCGCCCGCTGCTCCCCTCAGCAGTGTATTTCAGTCAATCCACTGTTTCCCACTCTGTCTCTGGTGAATCCTCCCACCCCCACACCTCTGGCCTGTATCCCAGGTCTTGTATGCATAAATAAATAAATCCTTTCTTAAAAAGGCTCTGAGTATTATATCTGAGACTTTCCTTTATTGCCCATTTTCACTCCAGAGACCACACTGGCTCAGGCCTCTGTGCCCATTCCCCTGATGTCCATTTGGTCTGCTGCTCACAATATAGCCACCCTTGACCTCCTGCTGCCACACCATCCTTGCTGTTCACTCTAGTTCAGGAGCCGGCCCCTGGTCTGATTGGCTGTCACTAGGGAGAGAGAGCTGGCTCCAGTGCATGCATGTGGTTTACAGGGCACAACCACTTTCTGGAGAAAGAACTGCCTGGGATCACTTCTAGAGAGAGTGGACATCAAATAGTGAAATGCCACATGAAGGCAGGAATAGTGTCCATCCTGCTGGCCATTTTCCCCATCATATCCTCAGGTGCTTTGCACACTGTTTCAGAAACCCAGATCCCTTGCATCTTGTGGTGCTGAAGACACAAACCCTCAGAACCCTCAGAGGCTGGCTGGCAGGCTTCTGAAGAGTGGAAAGAAACTACACTGTCATTGAATAACTTGTTGAAGAAAAAGAGAGCAAGTGAATGAATGAATGAATGAATGAATACTCATGATCTTGACAAATATTTAGTGACATAGAAAATAGTAAAGATAAAACATTTGGGACAAAAATAGAACACATAATGTATAATCAGTGTGATTATAATTTAGGAATCTCACATGGAAAACAAAAAAGACTGAAATTACTAGTTCTTAACAACTTTCAATACTTCCTAGTCTTTCAATAAATATGTACCATCCAACCCACCAAAGAGTTCAATAGCAGTTCTCACAATGACTATCATTTGCCAATTCAGGCTGATGCCTGACAAAAATGGATGGACTCCATTAAAGTTAAAAAAAAAAAAAAAGGCTTCTGAGTTCTTTCTTCCTAAAGTATTATATCTGGGACTTTCTCTTATTGCCCATTTTTTTTCATTAGGCAATTTTTTTATTTGGTGAATGGTGGGAGATCTAGATCCATTAATTCAACCCATTTCTCTTGAATTCCCTTCGGGATCAATTCAATCAGCTCAATAATCTGGGTTCAATTTTTTAAAAAAAAATCACCCCCAAATTATGTTTGTAAATATTTATAGATTACACATTCATAAAAAGATAATAAGATACAACAGTATCTTTGGCTCCTATATCAGAAACATTTGTTGTTGTTGTTAAAGATTTATTTATTTTTACACAAGAACTGGGGTATAGGCCAGAGGAATGGGAAGGTGAGAGGATGCACCAGAGACAAAGCGGGGAGTAGAACAGGTAGACAGGGAGCAGTGGGCGAGACAAGAGAGGTCTGTCCCACCATGTGTGTCTCTCCCTGGCTGGCCAGGAATCAAACCGGAGCCGCAGAGGCTGCAGACAGCTTCACAGCGCTGCGTTCAACCCGCTGCGCACCTGGGGAGGCCCGAAACAATTTTCTTTTGTATATATTGCTATCTTTTCCAAACCTTCTACAATAAGAATGTAACCGCCAACAGGCATACGAAAAAATGTTCAGCATCACTTGTAATCAGGGAAATGCAAATCAAAACTACGAGATACCATCTTACACCAGTGAGAATGGCACATATTAAAAAAACTGCAAACAACAAATGTTGGTGAGGATGTGGAGAAAAAGGAACTCTTCTACACTGCTGGTGGGAGTGCAAACTGGTCCAACCACTATGGAAAGCTGTGTGGAGATTCCTCAACCTACTAAAGATAGAGCTTCCATATGATCCAGCAATTCCACTCCTAGGTATTTACCCAAAGGACACAAAAACATTAATTCAAAAGGATACCTGCACCCCAATGTTTATTGCAGCACCATTTACAATACGTAAGCTATGGAAACAATCCAAACACCCAAAAATAGATGACTGGATCAAGAAGATGTGGTACACATACACCATGGAATATTACTCAGCAATCAACTCGTGCCATTTACAGCAACATGGATGGAGCTGGAAGGGATCATGCTCAGTGAAATAATCCATAAAGAAAAAGAAAAATACTGGATGGTCTCACTCATAGCAGGAATTTAGAAAACCCAAATAAGGGATCAGGAAAAAGACTAATTATAATAAAGTAAAAATCAAAATCAACAGGCAACTATAAACCAGAGACTCACTGGGGGGAGGAGGGGGAAGGGAGTAGGATCAAAACAAGGGTGGTGGGAATTTTACAGGGACTATATAATCAAGATGAAAATGCATACATTGAACAAAAATGAAAAATGATGTAAAAAATATATATATAATTAAAAAGAAAAGTAACCTTTTCTACAATCAGCTTTAAAAGTCTCTGGTGGTGGTATATTTTTAGTCTATTTAATGTTGCCTCCTGCAGGAACTGTTCTGTCACCACTCCCAAGGGCACCTGGAAGGTCCTCCTCAGCCTTCTCATAGTGTCCTCCAGCTGCCGGAGGTTGTTTGCTTCTCCATCTCCCAACAAGACTCCAAGCTCTTTGAGGGAAAGGACTGATTCTGCAATGTCTCTGAATCCCCAGGCCTAGCACTTAGACTAAGCATTTGTAAAGACTTGTGGATCAGATGAAGTCAAAGAAGTATACAATTCAGGTGTCTGCACTCTAAATCCAGATGCATCTTTTCTGAGACTTTAGGAATCCAAGATTTGCTCCAAGGTTGGCCTAACCTGGGGCTGGGAAGAACCTGGGAAGCAAATGGGAAGATTTTGAATAACCACCCCCCTTCCCCCAACCCCAACAGTCAGCATCCGGGTTGTGGAACCCAGTGGGTTTTCCTGGCGAAAGTCAAGATTAGTCATGTGATGCCACTTGGAGGATTCCCCCAGTCTGCTCAGCTCATTCCTTAGGCATCACTCACTTCAGGGATCCTCCCTATGGAACAAAGGAAACCCCGGGACTTGGGACTGGCCTTTTTTCCACCAACAGCTGGTAGTAGTTTGCATTTAAATCTAAACCACAATTAAAATAAGGGTGCTGTGGGGAGAAGGGGTGCTGGGAGTTACACACTGGCTAGGAGAACTTAGGTTCTCTCTAAATTTCTTCCAGAAAGTTCTTCTAAAGGGCTGTGAGGACCATATAGCTCAAAAGGAAGGCTTTGAAAATTAAACATGAAATTTAAACCAATCCCTGGCTCAACAATGGGTGTGTACCGTCCCGGAGCCAGGCGCTTCACAGCACCCTCCTACCCCCACCCTCAAGGGGCCGGCGCCAGCTGGGAACTGGGCTTCTTCGCCAGATGCCGGTGGATCTGGGGGTGCGGGGCAGACCTAGAAGACCCTTAGGACAGTCCTCCAGGAGCCTGATCTGGAAACGATTCAATCTGACGCCTTCACGAACGTTCGGGCTCCTCCTGCCCCTCCCTGCAGTGTCATCTAGAAAGTAATTCCTAGACGTGCAGATTACCGCAGAGTGGCTCACCGTCGGCTCAGAGTCAGGGCGCCGCACCCACGGAACGCCTGGATTCTTTGATTTCCACACTCACTCACTTTCTAAATTCAAACCCGAGGGGAAGGGCTCGGCCGAGGGTGGGGGAAATCTTTGAGAGCCTCTGGGAGTAAGTGAAGTTTACAACAGAGCTCTCGCTGGGGACGGCCGAGGCCCGGCGCGCGGCGCGCGCGCACAGCCACAGAGAGAAGGGTGTGAGCGCCGCACCGGGTGTCTGTGCCGGGGGGAGGAGAAGGGGGTGGGGTGAGCGGAGGCCAAGATCCCCCGCCCAGGCTCCTCCTGCCACGGCCCCCCCTCCACGCGCCCTGCATACTAAGGCGCCCGGTCCTCCGCGCTCCACTCCCTGGCCGAGCTTCCCAGCTACCCGAACGTCCCCCTTGCGCCTCGCCACCAAGGTGAGTTCCGCCCCCGGCTCCCTGGCCCTCCCATCCCCCCGACCCGGCCCCCGGGGGTAACCCCCTCCTCGGTTGTGCTGGCCCCCCCAGCCCGGCTTCCCTGGATGTCCCAGGCACCTTGGGGCCTCGTTGGGGAGTGGCTGCGCCCCCGGCAACACCTAGGCTAGGCGAGCCGCGTCCCTCCTGGACCCTGGCGCGCCCCCAACCCAGATCCTCACGGACGGGCGCAGGGGGCTCTTGTGCTTTGGGTCAGGACCTCGGTGGCGGCGTCCGGTATCCGCTTTCTCCGACTTTTTGGGTCATCTTTCTTTACTCCCACTTTCCTAGTTTCCACTAGTCCCCGAGTTATCCGAACCCTCTCTTGCGGCCCCCACCCTGTCTTGGCCAGCATGTTTCTTTGTGCTGCTGGCTGACCGCTGTCCACATGCTCGTAGCCTCCTCCCGAGCTGGCTGGCGGGCAGACCGGAGAAGCTGGGGAGGGTCGGGGTTGCAGGGGAGGGCTGGGCAGTCCGCAGCTGTGGGATTCCCTTCCTAAAGCACAGTCTTTGGTTCCTCATCCTGACGCTTCAGGTTGGGCTTCCTGTTGTTTGTCTGCTAGACCGCAGGTTCTCACTGCTGAGGGAGGTCTACGTTTTCTTTATAAACCGATTTTGCAAGGGGCCAGGGAGCTATGTGAAGTGATTTCTCTACTTCCCTTCTTTTTAGCTTAAACAAGGGGCCTAATGAGGGATTGTCTCACCCATTAATCTGGCCCAGTGCAATGAACCACACGCTGCTGGCGCCTAGTCACAGTTTGAACTTGGCCAAAGGCATAGCGCTTCCTCCAGCTCTGGACACTGCACTCCCGCCTTAGCCGGCTCCACCTAACTGGTGGTGAGGAACGCAGAGCGGGCTGCAGGCCCGGCACATGGAGTCCTAGGCTGCATCCTGAGATACATTAATTAAGCCCACCCTGCCTCGCTTCCGAGGGCTGCTGGGCGCATTCTGCAGGGCGTGGCTAGCACAGAGGCTCCGGGATTCTGCTAGTGGTGGAGGCCTGTGACTCAGCTGTGAGACCATGTGGGTGTGGCTCTCTAGCTTCAGATCCTCTCTTGCAGATGGCTCGGACAAAACACTATCTAAAGGAAAAGGAGAACTGTGCCATCTTAGAGGGCATTTTCCAACAGGAAGTGAGTCACACCAGAGTTGGCCTGCATTCTGAGGAGGGCTTTCTTGATCAAACCGTGGGTGAGGGCAGCAATTAGATTGGCAGCGCCATGGCCAGACACTGCTATTTGCCTGCTGGCAGGCTGCCCCAGCTTTACTTGGGAGGTAGCTATTCCCGTTAAGAGGTTCGCAGTTGCTGCAGATTTTTTTTTTTCCCCTGCAGCTTGAGTTTCAATCTGCAGCAGTGGATTTTTATATAGTGTGCTTCAGGTGAGACCAGTCCCATGAGACACTCTGTCAGTGTGATCTTTGCCTCCTAGGAGTTTTCAGCAACTTGTTAAAGGCAATACCCAGTCTGGGGCAGGAATGAGTTCATACAGCTCATCTGAAATTTCTTCATCAGCCCTGCCCCCACAGAGTTCTATTTAGTTTTTATTTATTTAACCATCTCTTCTAAATGGTATTACCTTCCTTATAGCCAGAAGCTACTTTATTCATCAGTTAGAGTTTCTCGTTTCAGTTCTTCAGATTTTCTTGAGGGTCTGGTAGGCATAAAGCCTCCTGGTTTAGGGTAATGTTCTCCCTGGATTTTCCCGGATATAACATCAGATGGGCCTTGTCTTCCCATGTCTGGCCAGCCCAGACTTCGGCAGCTGCCCCAACGAGGTCAGGTCTTCGGCTGGGTGGACCTGAGACTGAGTTCCTCCCTGCTTTCCACTGACAGTTCCAAAAATATGTTTTTTTTAGCGTACTACCCATTTGGTATGCCCTTGGACACAATCCAGTCTTTTAAAGTTGAGGGAAACAATAGAATTCTTTCAGGATTATAATGTATAAATTTGCACTTAGCATGCTGAAAAAACTGGACTAATATTTTAAGATCTTTCTTAAGCTTCTCATTTTCCTGGGAACTCAACAATTTAGGAATCTCACATCAGGAACAAAAAAGAATGATTGTACTTATTTTTAACAATTGTCAGCACTTTCTAGCCCTTTACTAAATAACTACCACCCAACCCACCAGTGCAATCGCAGTTCTTCAATGACTGTCATTTGCCAATTCAAGCTGATGCCTGACAACTCTTCAAGGAAAAATGGACCCCATTAAAGAAGAAAAGACTTCTGAGTTCTTTCTTCCAAATGGATTGCATCTAGAACTTTCCTTTGCTGTCCACTTTTACAGTGGGCAAGTTTTATGTTTGGCAAAGGGTGGGAGAGATAGACTGGATCTAGATCCAGTGCCTCAACTATTGTTTTCTGAATTCCCTCTAGGGATCAAATTCAAGAATGCCTTCTGGTTCGATTTAAAACAAAAAATACGTGTTTTTCTTTTCCTCAAAGCAAAAGAAAGGAAACCTCAAACACATTTTAAATAACAGATATTTATTTTTTACTGAGCCTGCCAATTATTTTCTGGGTGGGCTGAGAAAATTGGGGTATACACAAGACACAGGAGAGCAAAATAAATCAGACCTCTGACTCTTTAGAAGTATCTTTTTGAAATCCCTGCCGGGATCTGGGAATAGGTCCAGAGCAAACATATGGAACTGCTCAGGAACACTTTTCTAAGGACACCTCCTGCCTCCCCACAACTCACAGAAGGATCAAAATTTACATTATTGTCCCTTTTTTAAAAAAAAAAAAAGATATATTTTATTTGTGATACAAGAGCTGGGGTGTAGGCCAGAGGTGTGGGGGATGAGAGGATTCACCAGAGACAGAGTAGGGAACAGAACACGTGGATCTACTGAAATGCACTGCTGAGGGGAGCAGCAGGCGAGACAGAAGAGGTCTGCTGTGCCATGTGGGTTAGCTCCCTGGCTGGGGATTGAACTCATGCCTCAGTGGCTGGCAATAGCTTGATAGTGCTGAGACTTAACCCCTTGCACCACCAGGGAGTTCCTTATTTCATTCTTAATGAGTCCATGAACAGTCTCTAGCTCACAATCCCCAGCAGGACACTACATATGGGGAATTCGTTCAAGGAACCCCCAGTTAGAAACAGAATTAGCTAGAGGTCAGGAAATCTATTTAAATAATCTGCACTAGCTAGTGAACCCTAAAAAGGCAAGCACCCGTGGCTTATTCATGTGCACACATGTGTGCCTAACACCATGACCAGGACATGCAAAGTAGGTGTTCAATGTAGGAGACCCCAATATGAAAACCGAATTCCTACCACTGAAGCCTAGAATTTTTCTACACAGAAAAAGCAGAGGAACTTCCAAGTCTCCATTCTTGAAATCTATTGCCTAGGCAAACAAGCATAGGGCATTTACAGACATCAGACTAAAGTGATTTAATAAAAGAATGAGAGAACAGAGCCTCCCTGATGGCGCAAGGGGTTAAGACACAACCTATGAAGCTGTCCGCAGCCACTGCAGCACGAGTTCAATCCCCAGCCAGGGAGCTACCCACATGGCACAGCAGACCTCTCCTGACTCACTCGCTGCTCCCCTCAGCAGTGTATTTCAGTCAGTCTGCCTGTTCGTTCCCCACTCTGTCTCACCCCCAACACCTCTGGCCTGTAACCCAGTTCTTGTATGCATAAATAAATAATTCTTTTAAAGAAAAAATGAGGGGACAATGAGGTAGTTAGAGAGTAGTGAGAGAGCAGAGCCATCCAGAAGTGTGGAGTAGAAAGCAGGGTGAACTAAAACAAGCGTACGGAGAATGAAGTCGTGTCAGGGTCTGGCCAGACCTGTTTAGCAGGACACATGTTCTCCCTCTGTGTTTGGAATGTGTTTGCCTGTAAGCTGTACTGTTCCACTCCTAGGTCACTCTTTCTTAGCCCTTCCCTGCTCACAGCCTGCTGAGCTCTGAGCTACAAGATTTTCAGTCCAAACGTGGGTAGTCACCCGTGCATCTCGGCTCCTGCCGAGGGGATTGTTTGATTTAGTCATTCAGCACTTACTTAATGGTTCATGGATAAAGCAGAATAACACACAGTTCTTAAGCAAGAGAAACTTAAATATAAACTGGAGAGACAGGTACATGATTGAGTGGTTGAGTGTTTCAGGTGCTGCACAGCTGCAGCCCCTAGGCCTCCAGTCACACAGTATCTGCCCATGCACGGGAGTGGAGCTTGTGGAGTGGCCGGGGACAGGTATGTGTGTGTGAAGGACAAATTCAATCCCTAAACTGCTGCTTTAGTGACCAGCGGTCAGCACTATAGGCAGCCCTGCCCAAACGGGAGAGCCTGGCGGGCTGAGTCAGCGGGGAAGTCATTGCGCCCGGAGAAAAGCTACGTGAGTTCAAGGGGGTGGCTCGGGAATTGTTGCTTTATTTTGTGTCAGTCATTTATATGTCTGTATAATGTTGGGGCTACATTTTTACTCCTCCACTTGTATATAATCTTCACTCAACCTCCACCAAACCTCCCCTGCCAGTGCACTATCCCCCCACTTCCTTCTCCCCTACCTGTCAACCTCTCTCCACCGTCCCCTCTGGTAACCAGCAGATTTTTCAGCAACTCTGTTTCTTGGTTATTTACATTCCACAGATAAGTGAAATCATCACAACCTTTCTCTCACTTTCTGACATACTTCATTTGCCATATTCACCTATGTATTCTCAATGAGATATTACTCAGCCATTAAAAAAAGGTGAAATCATGCCTTTTGGGACTATTTTCCAAGAGGACAGTTTGAATCAGCTTTGTCAATATGTCTGCTCACCCAAAACAGAATTACTTGCTTGGAGCCGAGGTCAGTGCCTAGGACCTATGGGCACTGAGGAAGCTGGGGCTTTTCTGCTTTTCAGCACTGTTTTCACCTAAAGCCTTAGTTCTCCTGGCTAGCCCCTGTGCTGCTTTCCTACTGCAGAAGCTCTCCAGGACACATGGGGAGTCAGCTGATGCCGTGTTCACACCCAGTGCTCAATGGCATGTCAGTGGGGCAGGGATGTGACCTCAGAGTGGAAAGTGCCACCCCTTCAGGGAGCATGTGGTGACCTGAGACCTGAGTGTCACTCAGGGAAGACTGGCCTCCAGGCTTAGAGAAGACACTCGAGGGTGGATATTCCTCTGAGGATTTCCTCAACTGACAAATCCTCCATTGGCCTATTTCCCTATATTAGGGGGCCTTACCCTGCTGCGTGCCCTTCTCTGGCTCTGCAGCATAATTTCCTTCTGCTCTGGCCTGTGAAGAAAGTGAAGTCGGTGTTCCACAGCCGGTTCCAAGTTCTGGGATCTTTGGGTCTTGGTCATGGAGTGCTGTCCCCCCCCCCCCCCGCCCCACCTGAGCTTAGGCACAAGTATTTCTAAACCCCTGTGGCTGCTGACTCCTGAGTTATTTCAGAACTGGGGTGAAACCCCACGTCCTTCTCCCAGAGGTGATTCATTCGCTTCTGTTCTCTTAAGTTGCTGGATTTCCAGAACCAAAGCTGGGAAGTCACACCCCATAGAAGCCATGACCATCTGCATCTGTATGAAGGATGGGGATGAGATCCTGCGGGAAGAGAGGGGATGGGTGTGGCTGCCCTGGAATTCCTCTCGGAGTGGACCGTGTGTTGTTAATTTGCTGCTCTCCAAGAGAACCGTCTTCCAGATGAATCATGCCAGACTCCGGCTTATAGCATTCTCTTGAGTAGTAGTCTTTGGCAGGCTGCTTCCTGCATTTTTCTGGGGATTAAGTAAGACTTAAGGCTGAAGGACCCAAGTAGAATTTACAATTGTTAGGTGTAATTACTCAGTCATTGGGTTCACCAACTCCACCTTCTTGTCTGTTGAATACACATCTGTCAGTAGCAGGAAGCGGACCAAAAGCTGTCTTGGGTTCTGATCTGCACTCTTCACAGGGGAAGGTGCCAGCCCCTCCATACACCCGTGCTTACAACCCATTCTTGTGATTTTGGAGGGGGGACTGGAATATGACAGTCTCCATTCAGGTTCACCTGTTTTCTTTCCAGTAGTGCTTTTCAGGTGAAGTCAGAACTACTCTGTTCAGGCTAAAGCATGCCTTCCAACTAGCCAAAATCCACTGAGCTCCTATTCAGCACAGGCATTGGGTCTTGATGAGTCTTACCGCCATCATCACACCTGCATCTGCTGATCTGATGTATTTCCTTTCTTCTAAATGCTTCATGATATTCTCTGGGGAGTAGAGAGGCAGGAACACAATGTCTAGGGTCCAACCTGCTGTGGCACATCAGTGTTGTCCCCTCTTGGTCCAAAAAAAAACAGGGTCTCACCCGCAAGTACAGGCTGAGTGCCTGGAGAAGTGCTGGGTGATCCAACACTTCGAGTTCAGGAGCTGATGCTCATCTACCCTATCACCTGGTGCTGGGGGGCTGAGCAGCCAGCCATCCAGGCCGCCTTCCCTCACCCCAGCCCTCTCCACCCCTTCCTCTGTCCTTTCTTTTTGATGAGAGGCTGTTTAGTGGGGTGGGTGGTGAGCGTAGGGTTGAGGGAGTCTCAGGCATAAGGCTGAAGGAAGCAAGCGGGGGAGCAGTGACAAAAATGTGGCCAGTTTCCTGGTTTCCCCCTGGTAGGTGGGTCCAGATAGCTGGGCTGCTGTGCTCTGTGGAGAGGGGTGTTCCCAACACTCCCTTCCTGTGTCCCATTCCCTTCCTGGGGGTTGTGGGGAGGGGAGCACTTGTTTCTTGCAGTGGCATCAGTCCCCAAGCTCTGTTCGGGTGGTTGTTCTGAGGCCTGTGGTCCAGCAGGGAGACACTTCGACTGGGCTGGTGGGTCACCTTCCCAGCTTCTCCTCCCCCAGCCACCCCCTGGGCCAGTCCCTCATCTTGGCTTTTGTGTTCTCTTTTGGCATTGCTGGATTTCCTGGCCAGAGCCACACCTGTCCTCCTCCCAAGGGTATCCTCAGGAAGCTGCCCTTTGTATAGGTACTGGGCTCCTAGAAGGGTCTTGAAGGGCTGGCTCATGGCCCATTGGGTGAGGTCAGAGTGTTCTTGGCCAGGGGGTGTCAGAGACTCAGCCAGGGCTTGGGGCCAGTTATGGGCATACAGCACCTGAATCCTCTGTTGGCCTCATCCTGCACTGTGTTCAAGCTCCCTGCTGCCTCTCCAAGGTCTCTCTGGAGCTGCAGGAGGGTTCAGAGAGCAGCAGCCCATTCCCTCATCCTCCTATCTCCTGAAGTCATCTTAGTTTTCTGGGATGAGGTAGGGGCACCCCAAGCCCATGGTTTGGCTTTGAACATGCCCCCACTCTTGGAGTGGGGGAGGTGGCAACATCACTTCTCCAGTTTTCTTGTAGCATCGTTCTCAGGCCTGACTGTTGCAGGCTTTCCCCTGCCCAAGCCCAGGCCTGCCCTTCACCACCACCTCTGCCCTATGTCTGGGTCCACATGCTCTTTGGGAAGGGGGAGACCCAAGAAGCATAATACAATACAAGGGCTTGGCCCTTAAGTCTGGGCTGAGGTTGGGGTAGGAGCCACCAGAATCACAGCAGAGGCCCAGTGCCCGCTTCCCTCTCAGGCAGGGTCCAGACCACTGCCTTCCTGTATCCTCCTGCCCTGCGCCCCTCGGGCCCCCAGCTCCTTGCACCTTCATTGCTGTTTGAGTTAAAACCTCTTTTCCACACCTCTCAAAATATAAACTCTTCATGATGAAAAGCCCTTGCTCTCCTACTGCCCCCCAGACTGTGTCTAGCGCTGCTAAAAGCACATTAGGTCCCTGGAGGAGTTCTATACTGTGACTTGTTCCTTCTCGAGGAACTAGATAGTGGGCTCTGGGTAGCTTTTATTTGGGTCAGTCAGCTGCATTTTACTACCAGAGATGCAATTATGTTTGTTGCAATCAACAAGAAGTTCAGAACTCTAGAGAAGAATGCCCACCCAGCTGACAAAATTGATTTGTAAGCAGATTTCTAAACCCTAGAATTAGACTGAACTATGTTACCTGCTTATGCTTAGAGGGTTAGAGTTTTCATATAAATCAGGCTTGACTTTCATATAAATCAGACTTGACTCTGATACAGCCATGTCTCAGAGCCCCAGGACCAGCACCAAAAGACAAAAAATCTGTTCTTTAGAAGATGTTGTGTAAGTTAAAAAGAGGGACAGATTTTGCTTCCCCAAATGATTAGAATTTTCATTCCTCACTAGGTGACTTATGCAGAATTAGCAGGCAATCAGATAACTCGCTAGTGAGTGAGAGGACCTGAGTGCCTGTTTCCATCAGCAGGAGGCCAAAACTTGGGGTCAACTGGTTCTTAGACTCACTGAATTTTACAGCTAGAAAGGAGCAATGGCTAATCTATTCACCCTCCTCCCACTTATCATCAGAAGATAACCTGTGGACACTGCATGTGGCTTGAAAGTTAAACTACACTCTTTCTTTGCCTCCTTTAATAGGTTTCAAAAGACCTCATCAAAATGCCATCTCAAATGGAACATGCCATGGAAACAATGATGTTCACCTTTCACAAATTTGCTGGGGATAAAGGCTACTTAACGAAGGAGGACCTGCGAGTACTCATGGAAAAGGAGTTCCCTGGATTTTTGGAAGTAAGTGTTGAAAGGCTTAGAAAGAACCAGACAGAAAAATCAGTGCTTCTAGACCCTGGTTCCTTGCCCTTGCTCTTCCCAGCCTTTCCTAGGGAGGCCACTACAAGAAAGGTGTTCTCATCCACTTCTTTGTCAAACATGATTGAGTGCTGATTGCTTGTAAGACATTATAGAGGAAACAGAAGGTAAAGACACAGCCCCTGCTCTTGAGAGCTTATGATTTGTAGGCAAAATAAGACAACACACAAATAACCACAAGACAGGGAGTTTGTTAGAACGAATCCATCTGGGGCCTCCCTGGTGGCACAGGTGGTTGAGCGCTGCACTGTGAAGCTGTCCGCAGCCTCTGCAGCACAAGTTCAATCCCGGCCAGCCGGTGAGAATCTCACATGGCACAGCAGACCTCTCCTGTCTCACCCGCTGCTCCCCTCAGCAGTGTATTTCATCAGTCTGCCTGTTCTGCTCCCCACTCTGTTTCTGGTGAGTCCTTTCACTCCCCCCCTGCCCACCTCTGGCCTGTACCCTGGTTCTTGTATAAATAAATAAGTCTTTAAAAAAAAAAAAAGAAAAAGATTGCATCTGGAGTCATCTGTGCCTACGGGGACAGTTACAGGAACAAAGGCCTCTCACCTGAGAGCATGAACCAGGGAATGGCTGCTGTCAGCTCATAATAAACCAGGTGTGGAGATCCACATCCTGCTTGCATCTGCTCTGAGCAACTTGAATCTCCTCCTGTCCCTTCATATTAAGGCTTTAAACTCATTTTTCTAACTCGAGCCTTTAAAGGAATGGTCTATCTGATGACAGCCCGGCATCACTCCAGAAACTGATGCTTCCCACATTAAAATGTTCTGAGAACTGAGCACAACTTGGGTTGATGCCTCCCTGTGGACACTGAGAGATAGTGATGACTGAAAGAGGCTCTGCCATCAGCTAAACACATCGCAGGACCTTAGGTCACAAGGCATCCTTGTCCTTCCACTCTGTAGGCCTGCGAGAGATGGCTGCTGCCTTGAACTGAAGTGAAACTTTGCTTGACTAAATACGAGGTTGAAATCAAGCCCATCTTTCCCTGCCACAATTGTAGTCACTTGAAAGAACTGCTTCTGAAGTCACCTGTGTCCACTGGTGTGGAGTAATGCATCAGCCTCTTATAGGTGAAGGGAGGTGATGGCAGAGGCTGGGGGTCCTGCCTGCTCAACGGCACATCAATCAAGCCCCCAGTTCTCATTCAGTCAGTGCAGGGTTTTGTAATACGCAAAACAGGGGTGTTACCTGGTCATTGATACCAGTTAAACAAACAGATATAAAGAGCGTAGCCAGTGTCTCAGAATTGAAATCACCCAATGCTATCCCAGAATGAGTTAGGATGTGCTGCTCCTTTGCTTTCCTGCTGCCCTGTGATATAATGCCAGAGCAGGGGTTAGGAGGTCTGGCTTGGCCCCGCTAACTCTGGGCAGGGTGCTTCAGCTTGCTGGGCCTCATTTACCCCCTCTGTAAAATGAGAGGGCCCTACCTGGTTACCTCCCAAGTCACTTTCACTTTCTGGTATCCTTCCAGGCAAGGACAGAAGGTAAGGACATAATGTGCTGATTGTAAGCCTGCCAGTCACGGAACAATGGTGTTCTTAGTACTACACATGTTAATCATGTCACTGAAGAAGTCAGAAGCCAGGATGGATGTCACATGAGACCAGACCCTTCCTCACTGAAGGCTTTGTGGCATGAGGAAAATAAAGGGTGTCTATAGCATGCAGTGCTGAACCCACAGTGTAATTTATTCCAGGCCTGAGCTCATCATTCCAGACAACACCCACTCGCTGCACTGACAGAGTATTTTGTTGCCCAAGTTGACCCTGTATATCCTCAAATTTCACTTGTTTTGACCACAGCCAGGAAGCTGGGGGTGAGGCCAGGATTAACTGAGACCCACCCAAAGTAAGGGACCTGCAAAGAACAGGCAATAGTTGATAACTAAGATATTTGGGAAATGCTGCTGCTTTACCTGGAGGGATGTTTGAGTGCAGTTTGCAAATACACAGCATGCTTGAGACCCAGTGTCAATTTCCTCACGGTGTGCAATCAATGGATTCATAAATTCCTTGCCTGAGCCCTTTAAAACCTCCAGGGAGGGCCTCCTCGGTGGCGCAGCGGTTGAGCGCTGGGTTGCGAAGCTGCCCGCAGCCTCTGCAGCGCCGGTTCGATCCCCGGCTGCTCCCCGGCCACCAGAGGAGGGTCCCACATGGTGTGCAGACCTCTCCTGCTGCCCGCTGCTCCCCTCAGCAGTGTGCTTCGGTCCTTCTGCCTGCTCTGCTCCCCGCTCTGGCTCTGGTGAATTCTCTCACCCTCCCGTGCTTCTGACTATACCCAGTGCATGTATAAACAAAAAAAAAAAAAAAACAAACAAACAAACAAACAAATAAATAAAACATGCCTCTATTAAAAAAATAAATAAAAAAAAAAAAAAAATAAAATAAAACCTCCAGGGACCATCAGTTCTCTGATTGATGGCATGGGTTCCCCAGGAGAAACCACACTTTACTGCTTCTAACCATCACTCAAAAAAAGAGTGATCAATCTAATCACCATGGAAGATGAAAAAAAAAAAAAAAAAGCCAAAGGGATTAGGGCATTAGGTCATGAGGAGTTTATGCCTCCATTATATATTTTCCTAATTAACCTTGTCCAATGGAAAACATCCAGTGAAGAGTATAAGATGGCATAGATTTACCAACTCACTAAGAACAGGAGCAATCTCGGAGACTAGTCCCACCTCCTCAATTCATACTTGATACACACGAAGGCCCACTACGCTGTGGGCCACGTGGCTAATGTGACATGAAGCCACACTAGCATGACCTCGGCTGTGCCAAAAAGTGAGGAGACATGAGGGCCCTCTGTCCATCCTCTCCCAACCTAACACACTCTGGGTATCATTAGCCCTTCTTTAAAATCAGAGGACAAAGATCTAAAACTGACTCCCTATATAATCTTGCTATTTTTTTCATAATTTTTCTTTTTTGAAAAATTGACTATGCGCCAGGAATTAAAGTTTGATGAGAGAATAACTACAAATATATTTCTCTTTGATAAGAGAAAAACTACAAAGTGGGGGGCCTGGTGGCCCAGGGGTTAAGTTTTCAGCACTATCACCACTGTGGCCTAAGTTCATCCCCAGCAAGGGAGCTAACCCACATGCACAGCAGACCTCTCCTGTCTCTCCTGCTGCTCCCCTCAGCAGTGCATTTCAGTAGATCCACCTGTTCTGCTCCCCACTCTGTCTCTGGTGAATCCTCTTACCCCCCCCCCATACCTCTGGCCTACACCCCAGCTCTTCTACATATATACACAAAAAAACAACACTACAAAGTAGGGGACTTTTGGATGGTTGTTAGGTAGAATCTCATGATTTTGAAAACTATGGGAGCAGCTGAACTGTAAGCAAAGCAGGTCAGAAATCAAGCTGGTGGATCAGCGGCCAGCGTGGTGGGCTAAGAATCAAGACGCCTGGAGCTGGCTCTCTCACTGGCCTCCTCTTCCCAGAAACAGGACTTTCCTAAGGCCCCCATAGTTAAATGAAAGAATGCCATAAAAATTTCTTTATTAGCTTAAAATAAATAAGAACTTGCTGAGTTTCTCCTTCAAGGCAAAAAAAAAAAAAAAAAAAAAAACCCTACATTTTGGTGACCCCCCCCAAAGATCACTTATGACCTAAAACAAGGGTTCAGAGAATTGAGAAATCAGATATATGGTTGTCAGCAGTACAAATCAAAAAAGCTTATCATTAATGGGTATTTCTTGCTTTTGTTCTTTTTTTTTTTTTTTTTTCCCCAGAATCAAAAAGACCCCCTGGCTGTGGACAAAATAATGAAGGACCTGGACCAGTGCCGAGATGGCAAAGTGGGCTTCCAGAGCTTCTTCTCCCTGATTGCGGGGCTCACCATTGCCTGCAACGACTATTTTGTAGTACACATGAAGCAGAAGGGAAAGAAGTAGGCGGCCAGGACGGGTACCCCTGCCCCGTGAGAGTCATATCCAAGGGTCCCTTAAGGAATCTGCCCCACGGCTTCCCCTTGATAAGGATTTCATGAGCAAACTGGGACCCTTAGAAAATGTACAGATCAAATCCAACCCCCATTGGCCACAAAAGAAAGAAAAGTTAATGCAAGCCAGATAAGCTCTTGGTTTTATATTGCTTGCCTCCTCTTGCCCTCAATAAAAAAAATTCCTTTTTTAGTTACGGATTTGTGATAGAATGTTTGTTCCTTCTTCCAAAATGCTGTTCCCTGCTTCATTTCAGAAGAACTTGCAAGCCTTGGGCACCAGTGCATGGCCAGAGCTCCCTCCACAGACCAGGCAAAGTAGGAAAGCACTCTCCATTCAGGCCAGGTCCTGACTTCTCTCACTGATATGCCCTTGTAGTTGCATCTAACTGAAGAACCAAAACTCCAAGGATTAAGAGAAGGCACATCAGGAATATGTTCTAGTTTTATCATTACTGAGCATACTCTAGCCCAGTTAAGCCAGTGCCTTTCCATCCAGCACTTTGGATGTCTGAGCTGTCTGAGTCCCTTTTTCATAGCAAAGTTTCAGCAAACTCTAAGGTAAAGATAAGTGCATAAGAGAATTAATTGAAAAAGGGAGAGAGTCTAGTATAATGCCTCAGTAGCAACATCACATTAGCATTTATTTAGTTATGGAATGTCATCACTGTATTACACTGACAAGAAATGGACTATCATGACTTAAATAATGGGGCAATATGAAGTGCCAGTACTGATGTCTTGATATATAGCAAAATGTTTTTCCCAGCTCTTTTCTGTGCTTGTTACAGGTCTCAAAATAAATGCATTGCATGCTGTATACTTATGAATAACAAGATGTTTTATGGAGAGATGGTGCATGAATTGAAACATGAAATTGTTGCAATTGAATAGGTCAAGGAAGATGACCTATTTCTATGATCGGACAAATCTACATAACTGGGGAAAAGTTCAATATAAGATCATCCCACCATCACAAGGAAAAGCATGCAAACAGCAACAGGATAGTCCAGAACAGGTCTAGAAAGCAATTGTTACTATAGAAAATATGTGATAAAAACCAGTCAAAAATAAAATTCCAACCATTTAGTTTTATTTTGGCCAACAAATGAACAAGGTAAGGCAACTCATAACTTTGCAACTCTAGGGTTACATCAGTAAATTTACAAAGAGGGATTTATTACAAGATGCTAAATGGAGGAGGGGAGTTGGCTAGCTAAAGAAACCGACTCTGGGAATGACTCCCAAGCCCAGGCCGTTGAACTGGAAAAACATAACTGCAGCTGGCAGCTCCAGAAACATAGACCCTGTGGCCTAGTTCACGGAGGCAAGAACGCTTGCCCGTTGCCTTTCCCCTCACCACACAGCCATCCAAGTCTCAAGGAAGTACGTCTAGTTAGCAGAACCTCAAACCCATCAAAACCCCAACTGCAAGAGTCTGGGAAATAAAATTTTAATGTTTTCCAACCTCTGTACACTAGTTGTTAGCATGCTGATTCTGCCACCACGATGACTCGCACTCTAAGGGAAGTCTAATGACCTACAGGTTAAAGAAACGCGGCTTAAAGAAAAGGAGACTAAAAGACAACCTCAGGGATTAGTACACCCTCACAGATAAACCACCTCTCTGCCCACGAGATCATGGATCGGGCCAGATTTACTCCTTTAGTCTACACCACCTGCCTCCTGGGCCATTGTGTCTATGGGTGTCATGAAGTTGTGTCACTGTGCAAATAGGCAAGAGAAATCGTAATGTAGATTTATTATTGGGCCCAGATGTCCACAAATCCATAGCAAGCCTTTATACCTTAAGCCTCTGCACATGGGGACAAGGGGTGCATGAGAGGAAGTATCAGTTCATCTTCACAGTGGGTATGTAGACTCAAAAACAATTCTAACACTGTTTATCCCAGATTACCTCAGACTCTGGCGCGCGCGTGTGTGTGTGTGTGTGTGTGTGTGTGTGTGTGTGTGGACTTGGGTGGGGAGGGAGAGAATGATGCACTTTCCTCACTTTAGCTCAAAGTCTTTAGTAGGGATCTAGGACAAGGAAAATAAGAAAGGCGTTTATGGCTTGAAATACTACATGACTCCCCATGCCAACAAAAGCACATGGATTCCACAATCTGACCTGTTGAAACAGCCAGCTAGGCTTCAGGGCTGCAGCCTAACAGTTCCCAGAGGGCAAAGCTGCAGTTATGCCAACAGCCATCAAAAAGAGCCATCTGGAAAATTCCACTTAGTCTGCTACATAGCTGAGTTGTAAAGGCAGTTCCTGCATCCCTCCACAGCCAGCTATGAAAGAGGACAGGACAGCAGTGCAGAAAGTCAGTTTCAAATGTGCTGCAGATACAGAACATGAAGAACACCTCGTTTTCTCTATGTGACCCACTCCTGTTTCCAAGTGCCCTGAACAGGAGCCAATTACCTGTGATTTTATATTTCTCTGCCCAACTCATCTCAGCAGGACACAAAGAGCCAGCCTATAAACCTCAATTTGACCTACTTGAAAGTGATTGTTCAAGCCCCTCCTCCAGCTCTTACTTCTAGAGTGACAGGTGTGAAGAGAGATACATTTATTTGGCAAACGTAAACAAGGGCTGCTGTGAGTGGCACCAAGAAAAGTCCTGTGGTGGAGATAAAGAAGCAGATGCCACAGTGCCGGCCCACTCAAGGAGATTACAAACTAGTTGAAAGGTGATAGGTAAAGCAGACAAAAATTTCAGTGACAACAGAACCTTTTCAAGGGAAGATGTGACAGGCACCTTTGGGCACTGTTGACAGGAATATAATTTACACAACCTTTCTGAAGGCAAAAGTGAGCAATATGTACCACAATCCTTTAACATGTTTTCTTTTAGCAAATACTTTTACTCCTAGGAAATTGAACGTACTTATAATGATCGCTTATAAAGACATTTGATGTTGCACTATTTAGAATAGTTAGGACCTGAATACGATCAGGTGGTCTAACAACAGGGCACGGTTACTAAGCAGAAAGGTCTGTGGGCTATGCTGCACCCATAAAGACAATGACTGAAGAATCTTACATGAGATGGGGAATGTCTATAAAGTAAGGCCAGTTGCAAAACTGGTATATAATGGAATTCCCTTCTTTTTAAAATATATGTGTCTGCACATGAACATGGAAAAAAAACAAAAGACAGCAGTGTGTTTTAGTTTCCAAAGTAAGCGTTACTGACTGGGGAAATTGGTGTCTCCAGAAACAAGTTTATTTATTTTTTGAGATGTTTTTTAAAGATTTCTTTCTTTCTTTGTGCATAGAAGAACTGGGGTGTAGGCCAGAGGCGGGGAGTGAGAGGATTCACCAGAGACAGAGTGAGGAGCAGAACAGGCAGACTGACTGAAATACACTGCTGAGGGGAGCAGCGGGGAAGACAGGAGAGGTCTGCTGTGCCATGTGTGTAGCTTCCTGGCCATTATCGAACTCAGGCCATAGCGGTGATAGTGCTAAGACTTAACCCCTAGGCCACCAGGGAGGCCCCAGAAAGAAGTTTATGGAGTTATTTTAATTTTTCATACACCTATGTTATCTAAATTTTCTATAATGATTCTACTTTATGATCTGAAAAACAACACACTAATGAATGGTTTTTAAAAGAACATGTGTGTTGATTGAAGGTCTACCATGAATCAGGATCTATAGAAATACTTTTTTTTTAACTTATTTTTTGAAGATCTATTTATACAAGAACCGGGGTACAGACCAGATGTGTGGGAGAGTGAGAGGATTCGCCAGAGACAGAGTGGGGAACAGAACAGGCAGACTGACAAAATACACAGCTAAGGGGAGCAGCAGGCGAGACAGGAGAGGTCTGCCATGCCATGTGGGATTCTCGCCAGCCGGCCGGGATCGAACCCGTGCTGCAGAAGCTACGGACAGCTTCACAGTGCTGCATTCAACTGCTGTGCCACCAGGGAGGCCTGTAGGAAATAATTCCTAAGTAATATCTTATTTAGCCCTTGCAATAATCCTGTTAGGTGTATTAATGTCCATTTTACAAATGATAAAACTAAAACTCCAGTAACTCCCTCAAATTCTACGGTAAGTGGCAGTGTTATAATCTGACCTCAGATATTGTTTCTTTCTAATCTGAGGCTGTGTCAAGGTGCTAGTTGAGTAAATTTAGCATCAGACATAATACAGTTTCAAAAGGCAATGAAGTAAGTCATTGTGGGCTGGGCAAGTCTAGTCAGAGAAGATTTTAGGTAAGTTGTTGTCTGGTCCTTGAAGATGAGAAGAAATTTGGACAAAAGGTGATATTCATTGCAGTCCTGCTATAGGCCAGGTTCTATTCTAGTGCTATACAAGTTTTAACTTATATGCCACACACACACACACACACACACACACACCCCAACAACCTATGAGCTGGTGCTATTACTATTCCCATTCTACAGGCAATTTGACAGAAACACAGAACTAATAAGTGGTGAAGGCAGGATTTGAACCCAGACCATCTAAGATTTAAACCATTCTTCCCTGCTGCCTCCTGGGACATGGTAATGATGGCACAAAGGACTAGCCAGGACACAGCGTACCCAGGAAGCCATGCTGAGTCCAGCAAGCTAGAGTAGCATGTGCTCACGTGAGACAGGCCATGGGACCAAAAGGTACCCTTCAGTGTGCAAGTGACCCCTGGGAAATAGCACATGCTGTGTGAAGTGTGGTACAGGAGGTCACAGGATTAAGAACTCTACAAGCTCAGATTTGGTTATTTCTACTCCTTTGGGAGATAGAGACAACCCTCTCCTCCAAGGGAGCTAATCACCAGAAAACAAGTTCTTGTAAATGTTGCTCCCGCTTTCCCCTGGCACTCACATTCCAATCACATTCTGGCTTACAAAAGATAAAGCAGCTTCAGATTCGTACTTACCTAAGTGGACTGGGACCAGTGAAGGAAAAAATGAACCTCTGAAAAATCACGAAAAAACCAAGAGGGAGAAAATCGAGATGGTAGGGTCACAGGGTGTAGGCAAGAAAGACGCCTCTACAGACTCGAATTCTTTTCCTTTCCAACCAAGAGTCCCACTTATCTACACCACGGTATGTTCACTCCAACTGCAGCTGCCCTATATTTTTTTAAATGTATGTGTAAGGCAACCAACCCATTCCGGGCAGGTTTATGAACGGTTCTAGCAGCCACATGCTCTTCGCGTTGTTTGTAGTCACCCTTCTCCTCCGTACACGCCACTCCTCCACCCTCGACACCGCACTCCGCTGCACCACCCTTATAAATCAGTCTCTTAGCTCAGGTGTACCTACCTACGCATGCCCACACCCCACTCCAGGTGCCCGCCATCAGGCATGCACTCAGGATCGCAGGGTTCCGTCATCCATCCTAATGGCGGGAGGGCAGAAAAGCCTGACATTTTTCCTTACCCTACAGTATGGTGGTGGGCAAAGTCTGGAAGATTTTCTATTATAGTAAAAATGGTCACATTAACATTTTCTTTACTATCATTCCAGTAGCCATTCATTTAGATTGGTCAAAGGGGGGAAATGATCTCAATTAACTCTTTAGACACAGAACTCATGCTGCTCAATGTAAAAATCCCGCTTGTCTTTTTCCCCAAAGCAGCTAATCCGTGAGCAGTCTTGTTTGGTGGTTCTTCATGGGAAGGCTAAAGTTGCTCCCTTCAAGCCCTTCTAGGAGCATCCACAAAGGCCCCAAGGAGCATTCCTGTTAGCCACAAGCCTGCTTTTCTAGGAGGCAGATGATTCAGCTGTGGGCTCTGCAAGTAGGACTCTGCTGGGACCCGCCCCATTCTGGGTGAGTCAGGGCCCAGTCAGCTTTATTGCCCTTCTGACCATTATACAAATGTTGAAATTGCCTTTCAACGATGATTTAAAGCACCACAGGAAGTCTCAGGTGACACAGGCATTGTGGCCCTTGGCCTGCGGAGAGTTTCCTGTCTGATGGAACCAGAGCTTTGCATATCCAAGCAAGATTTGACAGTATGTGAGGGAAGAAATAACACGGTGGTGAGTGGTGAATGCTGCTGATAGCTCTGAAGGTTGGGGATACCAAGTGTAGGGTAAAGAAAAAATGTCAGGCTTTTCTGCCCTCCCGCCATCAGGATAGATGATGGATCCTGTGGTCCTGAATACATGCCTGATGGCGGGCACCTGGAGTAGGGTGTGGGCATAGGTAGATGAGATCCACCTGGGCTAAGACTGTGCTTTTAAGGGCAGCGTCACGGGGACGCCAGCAGAAGCCAAGAACGAACAGAAGCCAAAAGAGAAGCCGAGAAAGAAGTAGCAGAAGCCAAGAGCAGAAGCAGAGATCACTGAAGAGCCCAGATAGAGTGAGGATTTGCTGGGGGCTGGGAGGACTGCCAGCCTCCCAGCCCCGCAGCACCCTTGCCTGCTGTGTACTGGGTAAATCCCAATAAAAGACCTGCAAAAGCCACTGAGGACTCTGACTCCTTTACCCGGTCTGCTGGATCAGAAAACCTGCACTGTGGCCCATTCATGCCCCTACACCAAGGAGAAAAAATTTTGGCAGGAAGACAGAGTAAGGCCCATTTGGGGCAGGGCAGGGTGAGGAGGGTAAAGAGGTGGGATGAGCATGCATCGGGTGATGCTCATAGCTGATGAGGGTGGGGACCACAGGTGATTTGATTAAAGTCTTTGAGCAAGGCAGTGACTTTTCAGCAGTGAATCTGACAGGAAATGACAGGACTGATCAATTAAGAATCTATAGCTTGCTGGCAGTCAAGTTAAAAACCAGGTGGCTCTCAACGTGCTGATCTGGAAATATCTCCAAGCCACGAGGTTAGAGAGAAAAATTAATTACAGAGCAGTGTGTGTCTGGATGTCTACTAAACTATCATTTGCAGGGAAATGATAGTGGAAAACATATGTGCATAATTAAATATTAAAAAAATCTGCAGAACATAGAAACAATAAAACTGGATGCTTCCCAGAAAGAACAGGAGGGCTGGAGAAAAGATGTGGGAAGGAGAATATTTGTTAACCTTTTGTATCTTCAGAATTAGAATCCATGTAAAGATACCAAAAAATAAAGTTATACTTCCCAAATAATTCATTGTTTTTTCAAGAACTCTCCTGTCTTTAATAAACATGTGCTGTTTTAATAATTAAATCTTTTTTTAAAGATTTATTTATTTATTTATACAAGTACTGGGTACAGTCAGAAGCACGGGAGGGTGAGAGAATTCACCAGAGCCAGAGTGGGGAGCAGAACAGATGGACAGACGAAGTACACTGCTGAGGGGAGCAGCAGGTGGCAGGAGAGGTCTGTGCGCCATGTGGGACCCTCACCTGGCAGCCGGGGATCGAACCGGCGCTGCAGAAGCTGCAGGCAGTCTCGCAATCCAGCACTCAACCGCTGCGCCACTGGGGAGGCCCAATAATTAAATCTTAATGTCTTTTTTTTAAGTTTTTAAATGCATATTGTAATAATCCAAGCAAGAGAGTTAAGTCTTGCACCAGAGCACTAAAGACAGGGATGTGAGCATGAGCTGGAGCAAAGTATTTCCTTTCCCAGGCAATGCTTTGCAGTCCTCACACAATGGCCAGGGGTTTTGGTCCAAGGCAGTGACAGAGTTTACTCAAGTTGCCGCATAAATATGGAGACTTTTCTGGAATGTCCACTTTACTTGATAGTGTCATTTAAAAGAGGCTCATACCAAAGTAAACAGATCTCCAACACAAAATACAGGATTTCAATGAAAATTTCCTCCTGTGGGGCATTTATGTTGGTTACACTTTTTGGATAACCCCCAACATCTCACACACACGCAGACACACCCACCCACAGAGACACGTCACACACATGTACACACACAGTAGGAGGCATTCACTTTCCTATGAGCAGCATTTAGGAAGACCCAGTGGAGAAGCTGGCATTTTGCAGGTGTGCTCACCTCAGGCCGTGCAGACAGTCCCACAGGGGAGGCTTCCAATATCTCACACCCCTTCTGTCCATATCCCCCCTTCATTTACCAGGAAGCTTTGGTCGCTTTATTCTCCTGACAGCTGAACTTTTAGTTCACATTCTTATTTATGATCCCACTTTAGGGCCTAACACCCACCCACATTTCATAGCTAACAATCCTGACTTCTCTCCTTAACCTTAGATTCTCTCTAATCTGTGTTTTCTCAGACCTCCCTGAGAAATCTAGAAACTTCTACACTACTACAGCTTCCTGTGCAGCGTTTTCATCAGGTAGTCTCAGTTCACAGGGAAAACATAAAAAGTTTTCTAAAAACGTAAAAGGACTCAATCACTCATATAAAATGGAGGGAAAATATATGTGTTTGAGTCACCTTCAATATCTATGCAAGCTTGACTACCAGGGCTGGGGCCAGGATGGTAGCCTTCCAGAAGGAACCCGACTATAATGAGTCATTATATATGAGGGTCTGTCTAAACCAAAGTTTGACTTTGACCTGGCATTAGCCATGGGCTGTCACATTCCCTACCAGGCTCCCTCGGCAGAGCGCTGGGCCAGCTGTGGGACCTTGGTCATACCAGTGGTCTACACTCATACTCATGGACCAGGCTTGGGCTCCTAATTCCTGCTCCAATGGCCTCCAATTTCCTCCTCAGCTCTGACAACATATCAGAGTGAGAGTGGAAAAGGCAGGAGTTAAAGAAGATGCTTGAATGGACAGAAGATTGAGAAATCCACTGACACCATCCAGGACATCTGGAAGGGGCCTCCCGTGCACTATGATGAGGATGCCTGGTGGGTAGATTGTACAGTCAAAAGTGTTGGGATTCTGTGCTCAGACCCTACCTGTTACTGTCAACCTTAGAACATATTGATAGGAACAGGCAACCTCTATTGTCCATTTTCTACTGGGCATTCCAGTGAGCATGTAACATGCTTTATCCCATTTAATCTTCACAACAACAATTTGAGTTGAGTATTCTTATTGTTCCCACATTGCAAATGAAGAATCTGAACTGTAGGAAAGTTAAGCTCTCTAAGTGGTAGAGCCGTGATACATGTCCATGTATGACTTCAAAGTCTACACCTTTAGTCAAATAACTATGAAATACAACTGGCAAGAAGTCAGATAATCATATTTGAAAATCAACTCTAGTCATTCTCCTTGTTAAAGACCAACAGTCCTTACTTGAGAGGCAATGGCACAATCATTTGAGAACACAGACACAGCCAAACTTTGAGATTTAACTTCTAGATTTGCTATTTACATGCTGTGTGTCCTTGAGCAAGTTACTCCACAGCTCTGGGCTGCAGTGTCCTTTTATGTAAATTTAGATAATAATAGAACTTACCTCATAGGGTTGCTCTAGGATTAAACACATCCTTAAGGCTTCAGACACCATCTTAAATAGCTCAGCAAAGACAAAGTTTGTGGGGCGGTAAAAATGGAGGCGGTCAGTTAGGAAAGTTAGCAAGGAAGGTACAGAAAGATATGACTGTTGTGTATATTAAGTTCTGCCTTTCCACAGGGAAGGGCTAAGATTAGGTCTCTTTGTTACATGAGGGACACACTCACCAGTTAGGGAGAGATTTCTCCGTTAGTGGGTTTCACATGAGGGCAATCTTCACCTAACCTTCAGAGCCCCTCCCAAGAAGCAAACTTCTTCCCAAAAACACATTTTTGGGGTGGCATATTTTTGCTGCCCTACAGCAAACAGTGCCCTACCTGCAACAATGCTTTTCATATAATTGGCGCTATACAAATATTGGCCATTATTAGTGCTACAACTTTTTCTCAAATTAAGGAAGTTGAGGGGCCTCCCTGGTAGCACAAGGAGTTACGACGCAGCTTGCGAAGCTGTCTACAACTTCTGCAGCGCGAGTTTGATCCCGGCCGGCCAGGGAGCTACACACACGGTGCAGCAGACCTCTCTTGACTCGCCTGCTGCTCCCCTCAGCAGTGTACTTTGGTTGATCTGCCTTTTCTGTTCCCCGCTCTGTCTCTGGTGAATCCTGTCACCCCCCCAACCCCACCACACACACACACACACACACACACACACACACACACACCCCTCTGGCCTGTACCCTAGCGCTTGTATGCATAAAATAAAATTTAAAAAATTTAGGAAGTAGAAAGGAGACAAAATCCTGGGAGACAGGCTATATGCCAGGAGATATTACAAAGCTTCATAATCCATCTTATAACCAGCAAGTTCCTCCCTACCCCCAAGGTACAGGCAGCATTGCTTCAATGAAAGAACTAGGCTTTGAGTCACATAGATTTGAGTTCAAATTCTTGCATCACCATCTCCTCTGTGGCCTTGAGCAAATTACTTGACCTCTTGAACCTCAATTTTCTCATTTGTAAATGAGACCCAATCATATACACATGGTGGGACTGTTGGAAGGTGTATAGGAGATCATTATATAAGATATTACCTGCTGGTGCTTCCCAGCCACACACAGAAGCAGAAGAGACGTTGTTTATTCTAGCAAAGTCTTGCTCAGAAGAAAAGTCAGACCTTTGGTATCGAGCTAGTCAAACATTAATTAAGGGCAGCCCTTTTTGCTCGATTTCTGCCAAATGTTATTGCATATCTGTTCCGGTAAAAGCTTATTTATATTCTGCTTATCAAGACATAAAACAAGGACACAGTAAACTTTGATCATTTTCAGGGCACTTCTCATGGTGAACTTGTTTTTTCATTATTGTAGGCAAATGAGCTTTACAATTGGGGTTCAAAGCAACGTTAGGATGAGAAGACCTAGGTTCTTGATAACTTAGCACATCACCTAACTTTCCAGGCCTTTGTTACATCATTTGAATATTGGGGGAAATATTGTTATATCCAACCCCAGAGAGTGTGTGAGGATTAAATGATGTCATATGTAATTTACACTCATTCTTTCCTGTTTTTGTCCTGTTAAAAGGACTAGACTAAGGCTAACCCCTCCTCCTATGCTCTAGTTCCCATCTCCTCCTGAATTATAAGAGATACCATTCTACCAGTCACCCACTCTCTTCTAAGTCTTCTCTCCCTCTACCAGCTACTCCCATCAGTGTTTTTATATGAACAGTCTGTCCCATTAGAAGAAGAAAAAAACTTCTTCAAATCCATATCCAAAAAAATTCTGGAAAAACTGACCTCAGCTGCTCTCTCCACCTCTCTCTCCACCTCTTCCTCAGTTCTTTCTGATTTTCATTCAGCCCATTCTACTCCACTAAAAATGCTTTCACCAAAAAGCGCTTTCTGAGAGACAATTTTTTTTTAAAGATTTATTTATACATGCAAGAACTGGGGTGTAAGCCAGAGGTGAGGGGGGTGAGAGGATTCACCAAAGAGAGTGGGGAGCAGAATAGGCAGATCTACTGAAATACACTGCTGAGGGGAGCAGCGGGTGAGGCAGGAGAGGTTTGCTCTGCCATGTGGGTAGCTCGGCTGGGGATCGAACTCGTGCTGCAGTGGCTGGCTATTGCTCCATAGTGCTGTCTTTAACCCCTGCACTACCAGGAAGGCCCTGAGAGACAATTTTTTATTTAATTTTTTTTAAAGATTTATTTATTTTTATAAAAGAACCGGGGTACAGGCCAGATGCATGGGAGGGTGAGAGGATTCACCAGAGACAGAGCAGGGAACAGAACAGGCAGACTGACAAAATACACTGCTGAGGGGAGCAGCGGGCATGACAGGAGAGGTCTGCCACGCCATGTGGGATTCTCGCTGGCTGGCAGGGATCAAACCCATGCTGCAGAGGCTGCGGACAGCTTCATAGTGTGGTGCTCAACCACCTGCGCCACCAGGGGGGCCCCCTGAGAGACAATTTTTAACTCTTATTTTATATGACCTTTCAATAAGATTCACTTTTGTTGGCCATTCCCACTTAAAAACATCCTTCCTTTGGGTGGTATAAGCTCCCATCCTTCTGATTTCCCTCCTGTCTCTCAGGTTTGCCCTGATTCTCCCTTGTTAATATCTCTTTTTCTTCCTTAACTGCTGATCTTTCAGTTCAGAACATATTTACCAAAAAATATTATGCACATTCTGAACATATTCCAGAACATTCTGTTCTTTTTTGTAAGCTCTGCCCTCAAAAGAAACTACTAAACTAGAGCCTAACTTGTTGGGGTTTTATCAGAACCTAACTCATCTGGGGGAAAGGCAGTGCCCAATCCAGCTGGTTCTAGTCTCCCATGTACATCCTGCCCCACTAAAGGAAAGGAGGGGGCCACTGAGAAGCACTTGTGAAGTTCACAAGCTTGAGATACTGAAAGATTGAGACTAACCATAACAATATAGAACACTTCCCCTCCACCGACATCTCACTACTACCTTTAAAGGTTTATTTACAGCAGCTCTTTTTAGCCAGTACATCATGCCTGGATATCAAGAAAAAAAATCACAGGGCTACTCATGCCTTCATGCCCATGAGCTTTCCATGCAGCTTCCTGAATCTCCTTCCCTTTCTCCTGGGCAACACCTACATGGTCCTTCAAGATTCAGCTCAAGTCTCTCTTCCTCTGTGCCCCACCACCAAACTACAGTTAGCCATTTTCTCCTTTGAGCCAACACTTTTCTTTGTACAGGCATTTATATCTACATTGTCACACTGCAGTCATTTGCTTACACATCTGTAAACTCCTGAAGTTTGGAGACCCAGTCATGTGTTTAGAGCTTGACATTAACATTCAGTTTGTTCTAGCGGCTCAGTAAATGTTTGATGAATGAATTAATGCACGGAAATGCTTGCAAAGGAATCACATGTCAGGCAAAATGAATTTTTTTTAAGATCTATTTATTTATACAAGAACTGGGGTACAGGCCAGAGGTGCAGGAAGGTGAGAGAATTTACCAGAGACAGAGTGGGGAACAGGACAGCCAGATGGACTGAAGACAATGCTGAGGGGAGCAGTGGGCCAAACAGGAGAGGTCTGCCACACCATGTGGGTATCTCCCTGGCCAGCTGGGAATCAAATTGGTGCTGCAGAGGCTGCAGATAGCTTCATAGCACTGCACTCAACCTGCTGCACCACCGGGGAGACCCCAGAATGAATCTTGTAGTGGTGACACTTTTTTGCAACTTGTAGAAGCCAACAGATGAAGATGATATTTCCAAGCCAATAAGTATGCCTCTGGGGCCTCTCATTTCAATGCAGCTTGTAGCTAAAACATGCATGAAGAATTTCATTCTGATTTCAGAATGGGAAGTCAAAACAGTATTTTTTAGTTGCTGCTGATCTCTTTATACATATTCAGAAGTTTTAACCAAACATGCCGAACTCATACCCCCAAATGGAACAGTAAGCCCAAGCAAGTTCCTGTTAAATAGCAATCACCACGACAGAGAATTGATGCCCAAACTAAACAACTTTCTATGAATGAAAATGGAATCCCATTTTATTTCATTTTTTTCATAAGAACCAGATAAAAATAAGGAAGCCGATTTTACTAAAGCATTTTTAGGGGAAAAAAAGTTGACTAGTCATACTTTATCTCAAAGTGTCAACATTTATAACCAAAAATAAAAGCTTTGTAAGTGTCAGAAGACAATGACTTAACATTACCTTTCCTTGTCTGTCTCTTTGATCTAAATTATATATCAGATTTCAGTGCTTGAGCTTATATATTCATAGTTCCAAGCTTCTCAACTCAGTTCTACTAATTTTAGCTACAAGGAAGAGGCTAGGAAATTACACTGATCAAGATGTAACCCATATCAGGTAGTATGCCAGATGATACAATCTTTTTTTAATCTCCCTAACAACCTCATGAGGCAGACCCTGGACAGGTCTTGCACCCCCCAGCATCTGAACTCACTGTATACATGTGAGAACTTCTCCATCTTATAAGTCTTGGAATCAGCTCACATCCTTCTTTAAAGACTGAAGAGGCAGGTACTCACTTTGCAAGACTCCCTTATACCTGGGGAGTTAGCAGGCGGCTGGGGCCTTCTTTCAGGTAGACCGATCTAGACTTGATTCACAAATAAGTGGCCAAGAGAAGCAGGAACTATGAAGAATCTCTGCCAGCTGAATGACGTCCTGTGGTCACATGAAACAGAGCACCCACTGAAGGGAAGATGTGAGGGACAAAGCAGTCAGAGCCATAGAAGAGTGTGGGGGATGCAAGGACTGCGGAGAAAAGAGGCTTCTTCTGATATCACTGGACAGAATAAAGAAGAGCAATAATAAGCTCAAAGGCAAAATAAGTTCAATGTGGATTGAAATCCAAAACTTTACATAATTTAAAAAATAAGCTCTCTTATATGTATTTTGCCACACTAAAAAACTATTTAAAAAGAAAAATAATACTCATGTCTTATGGCCACAGGACTAAGTAAAACAACACCCCCATTTTATTCTATAGATCATCACAGAATGTTCAGTCCACAGCCTTGAAATATCTTTTGTGTGAGATTTAAGACACTGTACCAAAAGAGCTTAACTCCAAGTACTGGAATTGGGAAATATGGTAGCACTTGGCTGACTCAGAGCACTCAAAAACCTTACTCTCACCGAGTCTTCCTCATCAACCAAAGCTGCTACATCCTCGTTGTCTGAAGAGACTGTTTCAGCCTTCCCTGATGAGCCTGATCCTTGAGGGAGGCACAAGCGTGTGAAGGAGCGACGGGTCCATTCCCTACTCTGCCCACAAGGTTGCTCGTTGTCTCTGGGCTATTAACCAGACAGCCCTTTACATGCCCTGGAGAGCTGATTACAAGGGCAGCTCTGACCTCACTGTGAAGCAAGCTTTAGGCTTCCCATGTGTTGTTTGAGATGACAGGTCCTAAATGCCCAGAGGGAGTGAGGCTGGGAAAAGGTCTGCAGGTTCCCGGAGAAGCTTGGGGTAACTCCGAGTACTGGCATGTTTAGTGGCCAGAAAGAAGACACACTGGTACCCAGGCAGTGGTGCCCCAGCAGTGCAGATTGGGGTCAGACCAGTGTATGGAGAACACCAGGCAGCCAAAGGGACAGGGTGGGAAACAGAAGGAAAGAGGGAAGTCAGAAATATTCCCTTTGGCTTGAGACCTGATGCAAAAACTTGGCTGTAGCATCTCCAGATTTCCTTTCTTGTTATATCTCATTCAGGCAATTTTCTCTTTCTCTGTTTTACACAGGGTTTGTTGGTGATGCCTCACTTTCAAATTCAGTCTATATAGTACTGAACATTGAGATGAGATCATGTAAGAACACCAACTAGAGAGACTGAATTAGGAGATAAATAGATGAGATAAATATGATGAGGCTGTTGTGTGCCCCTCAGGGAAGTGGTGAGAGTATTTTAAATTATACAAAGCATAGCTGTATTAGGTTGTGTGGGAGAAATTTTTCTTTTGAAAGTGTAAATATAGGGCCTCCCGGTGGCGCGCAGGGTTAAGACACAACCTATGAAGCTATCTGCAGCCATTGCCACACAAGTTCGATCCCTGGCCAGGGAGGTGACCCACATGGCGCAGCAGACCTCTCCTGTCTCACCCACTGCTCCCCTCGACAGTGTTTTCAGTCAGTCTGCTTGTTCTGCTCCCCACTCTGTCTCTGGTGAATCCTCTCATCTCCCACACCCCTGGCCTGTACCCCAGTTCTTGTATGTATAAATATATAAATCTCTTTTTTTAAAAAAGTGTAAATATAGGAAAGGGGAGGGGGGTTAATGTCAGATCACAAAAGGGATGGACTAGTCATTTTTGTTTTATTTATATTTGGCTATGGGGCAACTGAATGTCTTTCCTATGATGGGGAATTTTCCTATCTCAGGAGTTTTGGTGGATGGGATGAGTCCTCTCACACTGCAGAAGCTGAAATATTAGATACTTGTTTTCCCAGACTGCTGGAACTAGCAGTTGACCTCAGGTCTCCAAGACACACCTTGCCCCAAACATTGAATCAGAAGTTAGTAATACTAAAAAGCAGAGACTAAGAGAATCCACTCACTTGGCAGGTGGGGCAGGGGGACAGAACTGAGTTTCCTTGAGCAGAGAGGACAAGGGTGCCAGCTAGCATCGAGTGTCCAGCGACAGGGCTTGGCTATCCCACCAGGCCATCTTCTTAACCTATTTCCCTGTGGTCATGGAGGCCATCTGGCATCTCTGGCTTCCCTTGTTCTGTGCATTTTCCTTTCTTGAGAGTCTGTTGTATCCAATACCCTTCCAGTAAATTCCTTTTCTGCATAAGTGTGCAATTAAATGTGTACTTGGTTTCTGTTGCAATAAGGTTAAGAACCCTGTCTGATCTCAGTGGTTATTATCTCATTTGCTCCATGTGGAAATCAAAACTTTAGAGGGGGTAAGTGAACTCACAAACAGATGCAAGTAATGAGAGGCAGGCTGAGTCGAGATCCAGGCTCCTTGGTGGCAGTTGCCCATGCTGTTTCCTTTCTAGCACATGGCAATACCCAGAACTCTCCATGAAGGAAACTACTCACATCAAAGAGTCTATTATTAAATTAATGTAAAGACATTCACAACATTTTAAAAGAACTTTAGGAAAAGTCTTTTTTTTTTTTTAATTCAGCAGTGTTTCCCAAATTGTGCTTATCAGAATCAACCACCAGAGCGGGAAGCATTGGAATGCAATACTTTCATCCTCTTCAAAACAAAATCTGTTTCCTTTCTCTGCCAGAGCATGCCAGAGCAAATGTTGTTCCTAAGAAAGTTCACAAAAAGTCAAAGGAAAGTATCTTTTTTCCTCCTGCTGTCAAGTGGGAACAATCTTTTGAATAATTAATTGACGACAGGGAAATAACTCTAGAGAGATTCGAGTTCCTCGCTATCATGGAACTATTGTGGGAGGCTTACACACACCTCGCAGTCCAGCCCTTTCGCAGGAATGCCAGGCTGGCTCATGGCTGGCTCTGATTACATCACCCTGCCTCTTTATCTCAGATATCTTTGTGCTGGTCGGATCTTGCACCCAGTAAATTCTCCACCATTCCTATGAGTTCAAAACCATCTAATCTGGGGTTCCTAAGTATACAGAGGAAAATTGAAATTATTTTCCTCTTTTAGAGACTACTGTATCTTCATTCACACCTTTGTGAATGCCACAGATTCCATTCCATTATGTAGTGTTAAAAATGAGCTGGAAGCCACTTAAGCATGACCAAGAGGGTCAGACTTTCTTTCTAAGGGATTCCTAGAAAAGCAGAGAACTCCATGGGCTAAGAATGAAACCTCTGACCTATAAGAGAGGATGATTTTACTCCCTGATACACGCTTTCATAGAATATACATAAACACAATTAGATACAATTTCCTTGCCCCTGGACTAAAAAAGAAAGGCAAGACCTAGTATTCTCAGTGTCCAGTATTCCTCTCTCCTCCTCTCTCTACTCGGGAAAGCCATTTATATCAGACAAATATTTTTATCCTCTCCAGGATCAATATACAATGATTCTGGAGATGAGCCAAAAACCTAGTCTACACCACAAGCGGCCACTCCTGTTTCTTATCTTTTTAAAAGAGCTTTACCTGGAGGCATAAGGTAGGAGAATAATACCTTCCTCCCTTATTCATACTAGACCTCTGACTGTTCCTAGTGTATTATTTTACTTGGCAAAAGAGATTTTGCAGATGTGATTATGGTTAAAGACTTTAAAATAGAGAGGTTATCCTGGATGATCTGGGTGTGCCCAATCTTACCACTTTAGTCCTTGAAAGAGGAACTTTCCTGACTGCTAGAGAGTGGTGAGAGGGGAGGAGCTGGAAGGGTGAGGGGACTCAGCCTACCATTGGCTTTGGGGATAGAGGAAGGGGACCAGGAGTCAAGGAATGTGGTTGTTTCTAGAACAGCTGTGATCTCTGCTGTCAGTGGATAGCCAGCAAGGATCAGGGATCACAGTTCTATAAAGGCAAGGAACTAAATTCTGCCAACAAGCTGAAAGAGCAAGAACATAGTGTAACAGGGTGGTGCCCAGGAAAGGGGAGGTTCCAGGTTTCCTGCCCTACCCAAGGGAGGGTGGAGCTGAGCAGAGAGAGAAGAAGCTGCAGAGGAGACTGAGGAACAAGGATGGAGAGCCAGAAGGTGACATGGAGGAGGCACATGGAGCCCAGAGACATGTGAAGAAACTACACTTGCCTTTTGGTCGTGGACTGGGTGACAGAGATGTGGGTGAGAGACCCGTGGGGAGGTGACAATGGCAGTTTTTGTCTTGATTTTTATTTTGCTCTTTTCCTCCCAGACTTGTCTGGTTGTTTCTGACCCTTTTCTCTGGGTCCCCACTGGAAGATGCTTTAGACTTGGGGCAGGCTTTGGGGCCTTGCTCTGGGCCAATCCCATTTGGGTGGACTTTTACCCACGAGGGGACGGGTAACTTTGGGTGCTTAATTTAGAAACTATATTCTTTGCCTTTCCTGTATTGTTTACTAATTGTATTAAAGTTCCTTTTCATTAAAGTCTCATATGTTTTGTGTTGATACTGCAGATGGCAGAACCTATATAGAGCAGGCAGGTTTGTGGGGCCTGGGGTGACCCTCTCCCCCAAAACATAAGCCTCTAGAAAAGAATGCCTGGACACCTGGAGTTTAACTGCATGACACTGTTACAGGGCAGAACCGGAGCAGGCAAGTTTGGGGGTTCAGGGATGCCCCTTTCCCTGCCATGTAACAAGACCATGGTCAGACTTCTGACCTAGAGAACTATAAGATAATATAGTCATGTTGCTTAAGGCACGAAGCATGTGATCATTTAAGGTGACAATAGAAAACAAGTACAATATACAAGTCTCCATCTGAGCTTTAACTATTCTCTGGCTTTTCAAGCTCACTGAAGAAATAAGTCTGCAGGCAGGTCAAGGAAAGTAAGCCTATTTTTGCTGCTGCCATTGTGTGTGTGCTTGTTTTCTCCTAGTTTTCCTGACCAGCTATAAAAGTCCCTGCAATTTCTGGAATGTCTGTTAGCATCTTTCCTGTGTGAAATTACTCCAGAAAGAATGGGTCATTGGGTTGTGGTTGTGGCCAGGTCAGTATCTGAGGTAAAAAGAAGGCCATTTCTCTATGAATCACAGCATGTTGGAGCTAGTTAGGGGCCTCCAGGGCATCTAGTCCAACCCTAATTTATAGTAAAGGAAACAGATGCCCAGGGAGTTCAAATGACTTCCCGAGAACACGCAGCCAGCTATTTCAGAACAGAGAGGCTGCGAGCTCCTTACCGCTGGGACCTTACGCCCTGTCTTCCGGCCCCCGTCAGGGCTTGGTTTCCACAGGTAGTTCCCGTCCCTGAAGTGCGTGGAGTCACTGAGGGTTGGGGGCACAGTTTGAAAAGAAACCACTGATACCAGGCCCCACCCCCAGAGACTGATTTAAATGGTCTGGGGTCAGGGGAATTTGAGAATCTGATTTTTTTTTTAAACTTTCCTAATGTGCTTTACCCCTGGCTTCTGAATTCTGGTCCTTTCTCATGCACATTGAATTCTACCTAAAGGTCCAAATGAATGATAAGTTAACATCCAATTGTACCATTATCAGTATTATCAATAGCCACAAAGAAACCAGTACCCCTTTATTCCTGGCTACTATAGACTTTCGTTAGACGCAAAGTAAAAGCAAAATATTTAGTTGGATTTCCACAAGTTCTTTTTCTCTGGGCTCCACCATCTTGTGAGAAAGAACTTTTTGCCACTAAGAATCTCTTACGCTTGCCTTGGGGACTAAAGTCCCCTCTGATAGCCCCTGTGCCTGGCGCTCCCCACATGCTGCCTAAGCCACATGCTTTGATTTTTAAGATTAATAATTGGCTTATTAAAGTTAAATTTTAAATCCTAGTGTTTCTAGTATTATTGGTCAAGCAAAATTTAACATTTGCTTATATATATATTTAAAGAGCAGGTTTATTAGAAAAGGGATAGGATAGCAAAAGACACTTGCATAGACACAAGCCGGCAGGAGGAGCTGCCCCGAAAGGGACAGGTTTGCTGAGAGAGGCCTGCATGGTTGCAGGCAGGCAGCATAAAGGAGAGCTGCCTCCGCTGAGGGAGGTCAGTGAAGAAAAGTCCCGCCAGGTACAGATCGCAGGCAGGCAAGAAGCTGCTGCCCTGCAGGTAAAAGGAAGCACCTGCATAATCACAGGTGGGCAGATAGAGTGCTGCTCAACATTCACTTTAAAGGAGTGCCTTTACAAGTTAAATACCCTTAAATATTTTAAAACTGACTTCATAAATGTAGCATATTAGATTTTTTTCAATTGTTTTTCAGATTAATAAAGACGTTCCATGCATCTGACTCTAAGTCTCTGTAATATTTTAAAGTCAATTCATCAAATCCTTCACACCTGATGGAATTACTGTGTCAACTCTTGCACTTTATTGCATAATTTGGGTTGATCAGATTCTGTGTTCTTGCATCTTTTCCTCGAGGGCCAGGGCCATAACTCCCAAATTTTGAAATAGTCCCTTTTGCATCCTACATGGTTCTCCTGGTTTTGTTTGACTCATAATCACTAGGCCCTGTGCTCGGGACCCCACTCTATCTAAGAGCACCCCACACCAATGCCTTGAATTGTTCCCAGATTCAGCCCCTGCCTCCCTCTGTCCTAATATTGATACCAAGTTCCAGCACTGAGACCCAACCTCTGCACATTGCCCCAGTCTCCTTTCCTGAATGATCTCCCTCCTCTTCTCTACCGCACCCTTCAAGACTTATCTGAAATCCCACCTCCTTTTGTTAGGGGGAAAGGATGTGCTGAGCAAACTCTATACAGGTCTTGTGGACTCCACCCCCACTCCAGACCAAAGCCATCAAAAATGGGAACTACAAATCCCATTGTCACCAAAGGGAGGGTGCTGGGACCTGAGGGTGGAGTAAAGCAGCCAGGTTTGGTATAAAACCAGACATGTGAGCCTTGGGTCTCTCTCTTGGCCTCATGGCTTTTGGCTTTTCACCAGCTCTCAGCATGTCATTGGGATTCCAGGTCAGCAGAACTGGTAGGACACGTTCATGAATTTATCTCCCTCTTTTTCTCCCTGAGATACTCATTTCCCTTTCTTCTGTAAATAAACTCTTTATTAACCTTTTGTGTGGGTCTGCAGTTGAGTATTAGTAAGTCCCTTGAAAGCGTGCGGGTGAGGACCCACAATCAGTCAACCTGTTTCATATCGGGTTGCCCTGTAACACTTAACACCCTGACACAGATTTCTCTGCTCCACAAACATATCACCCATTGCTAGTTCTGTTCATTTGATATTACCATGTGCACCATATCATTATATTATTACTGCTTTTCTCTTTTTTTTTTTTTTTTGTTCTTCCTCACCTAGGTTCCCAACTCTTGTATGTATGCATAAATAAATAAATAAATAAATAAATAAAAACGGCCTCCCTGGTGGCGCAAGGAGTTAAGATACAACCTATGAAGCTCTCCGCAGCCACTGAAGCACGAGTTTGATCCCCAGCCAGGGAGAAACCCACACAGCACAGCAGACCTCTCCTGACTCGCTCGCTGCTCCCCTCAGCAGTGTACTTCAGTCAATCTGTCTGTTCTGTTCCCCACTGTCTCTGGTGAATCCTCTTATCCCCCACTCCTCTGGCCTGTACCCCAGCTCTTGTATACATAAATAAATAAATCTTTAAAAAAAAAAAAAAACTCTTAGAAGGCAAGGACAGTTCTTTAGAGCAATAATATCGCTGCTATGGCCCAGCATAATTCCTTGCACAGGACAGCAACCCAGTAAGATCCTGTTGGGTGATTGAGAGGGAAACTTTTATGAGCATTTCATTCCTAAAGGGCATGTGTAAATTCTGCTCCTGCCCAAGAGTCTATATGTAATCAATGACAATTGAGCAATATTAATTCAGACTAGCTACTCACAGCTTCCAGTGCCTCCTATCAGGAGACTCTCAGATGATTCCTGCAGATTTATTGACTTCAACCAGCTAGTAAATCACAGAGAGGTTGTATCCAGTGCAGACACTGCATTCTGAAATTACAATGCCTACAGTTGTTCAAACGCGTCTATCTGCAAAATGCCTTCCCATGTGCTTAACTCCTACTAAAAAGGAAAATGCTGAGTAATGCATTGCAGTGTGTCTTACTTCTAGACGATGAATATATATAAAGAGATGGAGGATGGGTGAAGAAGCAGTTCATAAGAATCCTTTTGCTAGGTTTGGTTATGTCAAGACTACACAGGAGAACAGATCTGATTTTTATCAGCACTAAGTTTGTAGTTTCTTGATATATGTGAAAAAGCCAATCGGTATCTATAGCTCCCTCTACCCACAGGAAGGAAACAGGAGAAAATGTCCTCAAGACAAATGAACCAAGTGTACAACCAAAGCCCCAGACTTGGGGTCTCTCTATTTTACTGCAGGAACCAGGGGGAAATCTTCCAGCTCAGCTATGGGTTTTAATTGAAAACAGGCTCCCTCTCCCCACCACCATAACTGTGACTCATCATCTGTGCCCCAGGCCAAGTGTTTTACCAAATACTCTGCATCACCATGGCAACGGCTCTGCTCGTGGCAGCCCTCACTTGGGTGTGGTTACACTAAGTACTACCGCCTTTTTTTAGTATCTATTCAACTAGATAGAAACCTGAAACATTAACCACAGGAAGAGGCCATTTGCACCAGCGAATTGTCACACTGCAGTGCAAGAAACAAAGAAACAAAGAAACAAGGGGTGGCCCAAAACACACAATTAACTCTTTGTTAGTAAAAAAGCAACTTTCTGTTAACAACTATTCAATGTATGTCTCTGCTGTGACTTTAGCCAGACAATAAATAACCTGACCATGATGGAACTTGAAACAGTGATAATTATTGAGGTCTTACTCTGAGGGTCCTTAATCCTCACAGCATTACTTGAGATTATTCCTATTTTACAGGTAAAGAAACTGAGTCTCCCAGACTTGAGGTTAGGATTTAAACCCAGGCAGCCAGATCCACACCCTTAATTAACCATATGTCTGATTATAGGAGAACTAGTTCCAGTTTTAGCAGAGGAAGACCCTCACAAGTTGCTTGCCTATGCTCTTTCTGTTTTGCTTTGTCAACAAGAATTAAATTATATCACGCCTTTAAAAACTAAAATAGGAGGGATTTCTAATTTACATTAATGGTTAAGGAAACAAAAGCAGAAGAAGAGGTGTGGAGACCTGGCCCCTCGGGAGCCTCCCACATGGGTGCATAGGGAGGGGCTGGATTTGGTGCCCATCAAGCTATGGTCCTTCTGATTCCTAGGGCAAGTTAGGGAGAATTAGGCAGCCTCAAGGACAGTGCAGGTGGGCACCTCCAGAGAATTAGGGAAGGCTTCAGAGATAAGGGCAATAAGAGGAATGTAACTAATTCCACTGGGAATAATAAACATCCCAGGACTAAGGTTGACATTGTTACCAAAGGCAGGCCTCAGTTTCCCTCAGCCAATAAAGGAAGGTGGAGTTTGGGAAAAGGAGAGTGTTTTAATTTATTGACAAATGAGGAGGGCAGCAGACTCATGTCTGGAAGACCACTGTCCTGCCCTTTGACAGAGTGCAGGGAAATTTATGCAAGGGGGAGATGGGAAGGGGTCAGCACTGATACCAGTGGGCGACAGCCTGTTTTTCTTCAATAGCTGATGTTTGACTTTCTCTTCCTTAAAATGCAGGGATGCTCATCTGGGAGACTGGGCCATAAAGATAAATCTATCAACCAAGGGGGAAGCTGCAACAAATGGGGACAGACAAACTTGTTAACTGTATCAATAAGACAGTCAGTAAGGAGGACCAAAGACAAGGAATGTGACAGTCCCCCCCCCCCACCCCAGTAGCAGATTAAGTGATACCAACAAAAACTAACCATTCACAAAGAGACTGGTGGAGCTTTAGAATAATGAGGGAAAGAAGGTATATATTCCCTGAGACATGACTCCACTTTGGCTTCCTTGCCCTTCCCTGGCCTGGTTCCCTGGCCTGGAAGTCCCACTTTATTTCTGTTCCTTTTCTCCTCAATAAACTTTTTCTTTCTCTAAACAAACCTGCCTCTTCCTGCTTGCTTTCCTGAGCGTCTGCGAAGCTCCTGCTGCGGCTTCATGAGACACCAACTCGTGGGGGTCTAGTGGCAGGGACTCAGCGCTGCCCCTGCAGCCTGGGATCGGTTCCTGGCTGCTAGGCCTGAAAACCTACAGTTCCAGTATCACTTCCATCCAGCAGCTTCACTTTCTGTCAGAGCCACAGATTCTGTCTGCCTGGCCATGTTTCTCACAAACGCCATGTCTTGTCAGAAGGGGGTTCTGCTGGGGCTGGATCAGGCCAAAGCCAGGTCATTACCAGAAACACAATTGCAGGCCTGATCCCATGGACAGAGGCCCTCAGTGCCTCAGGATAGCGTTATGCCTCAGAGAAACATGTTCCAAGATGTCCCAGGCTGCTGGACTATTATTAGCTCATGGTCCAGAGCCATTACTGAGACTCAAGATGAAACAGGAGGCAAGGATGCATTCATTCAATGTGTAGCTAGGAGTGGAGGTTTGGTTGAATCTAAACTCAAAAACAAACTGAGAATTAAAATTAACTACTTATTTAAGCACTGGAGTGTCTTAAGTATTCTGTCATTGTTGGCTAGCAATTTTCTTGGGTCCAGTTCAGGTCATTAAAGTTCCTCTGGGCTTACAGCATTGTGCTGGGTCCTGATGCAAAATAGCCATCCCACAATAAGCCAGTGTGCTAGGCTTGGTCCCTGCATTGTACCCTGCCTTTTACAGGCCAGCAAAATGGCAAAGCCAGAAATTCGCCTCATGGGCAGAGTGCAGGCACTGCAGCAGAGCTGCCGGGGCTCACACCCACCTCTGCTGTTCATTAGCAGTGGAAGTGGGCAAGTTGCTTTGCTTTCCTGCCGCTCATACCTCGTTAGCAAAAAAGGAAACAGTGATAGTGTTACAGGGCAGGGAGAGGGGCAGCCCAGACCCGGCAAATCTGCCTGCTCTAAATAGGTTCTGTCATCTGCCACATTATTTCCTACTTCTTAGGATTGTTGGAAGGTCAACGAAACGAATTCATTGTAACTGTGCCTGGGCCATCCTGCCATACATTTCTATCTCAGATTTAAGAATTGACCATTTGGTTGAGCCTATGATACTTCTCCCTGAGTTCAGCTACCCTCTGAAATGTGGCATGTGAGGCCCTTCATTTGCTTGCTCACTGGGATGCCACTGTATAAAAAGCCTTACTTATCTAAGTCGTCCCTATTTTGCACATTTTCAGTTTTTAAGTATTTACAGTCCAAGGGGGCTTAACAGAATGTTGGGACTCCAACGGAACAAGGCAAGCACTATCACTTTTTTTTTTATTTATGCATATAAGAACTGAGATGTAGGCCAGAGGCGTGGGGGGTGAGAGGATTCACCAGAGACAGAGTGGGGAGCAGAACAGGCAGATCCACTGAAATACACTGCTGAGGGGAGCAGCCGGCGAGACAGGAGAGGTCTGCCATGCCATGTGGGTTAGCTTCCCAGCGGAGGATAGAACTCATGCCAGAGTGGCTGGTGATAGCTTGATAGCACTGAGAATTTAACCCCTGCACCACCAGGGAGGCCCCAAGCACTATCACTTTTTTAAGTAATTCTGTTCTCAGTCCCAACCAATTGATCACTAGGATCATATTCAAAAGGGAATTGGAAAGCATGGGTTCAGACAGATTTCAGAAAAAAGGATCATAAAGACACCTGGTTTGCTAGGAGACTAAAGCAGGAATGGCCAGCTCTGAGAACGTGACCCAATTCCTATCGTTTTCATTCATAACACTTGGGATGGGGGGCAGGTACAAGCTGCCATCAACCTCCCCACATTATCTCAGGATTTCTAAAAAGGAGAAGTCTAGTGTAACAGTCTGTGGGGGAGGAAATAGTACTTATCTTGTAGCTTCTTTTGGGACAGCAAAACATTATTTACTCAGAGGAGTCTTTGCAGAAAGCACTTATGAAGAGAATGAGGGACTGAAGCCCCCCAAATTGCTCCTGGATTCCTGCACTTCTTTCTTTTCCCACACAATGGCAGAAGCCAAGTTACATCAAGGATTTATTTACACTCATTATGTTTTAACATTATTTTGATAATTTCATGTATATCCACTCCCCTTCCCTAGTGAGATCAATCTTCATGAATCCCCTCTAGATGTACTAGAGGGGCAAGATCTCCATAGGATTGACCAGAGTCATTTTCCTGGTGTAAAAAATTCCTTTTGAATTTCCAGCTAAATGCCCTCAGAGTGCAGGGAGAAAGGCCTGCCCACTAACTGGAAATGTCTCTGAAGAATGGGCCAAAACTTCTAGCACCAGTAAGATGACTGATGATGAAATCCAGTGACAGGAGCTCTTGGATGACATGACTCTCAGTAACTTTGCATCACTGGGTTCTTCTTCCATGTGGGCAGGCTGGGCACACACTGACCAGTCCTGCCACCCATGCCAGCAGTGGGTAAGGTGTTTTGTATGCCAGGCAGTAACTTACTCAGGTGCCCAAGTGGGCAGGTCACAAGTAAGTGAAGAGGGAGGTGTCCCTGGGACAGCGCCACCCTATGCCCAGGCTATTGCTGCCATGTAGAGCAGGGCATTTCCAGACTTCCCTATATTTTCAAGAGAAGTCTGAAATTCAGGTTGTTATATGAAACCTCCTGATTTTTCAGGGTGGCGAATGATTAAAATACTTTTGAGGCTGCAGGGCTGGCCAAATATATACAGGTTGCTCTTTTACAACCTCTGGACCCTAGGGACACCCATTCCCTCCCCCTTACACTTTTGCTTCTGGCCTTCAAAGGTTTTGGTGAATTTGAACCTCATCATATTAAGCTCAGGCTCCCCATGATTACTGGCCCAGCTATTGTACATTCATCATCTCGTGTCATCCTCCACAACAACACTGTGAGGGAGGGACCCACATCATAGCCACACACATGTGAGAAAAAACTGAGGCTTAGAGTGTTTAAGAAACTCACCTAAGGTCACAGGCAAGTACACAGTGGGGACTCGCCCTGGACAGCCAGGCACCCTAGCTGAGGTCGGGACTCCACTGGCACCCCAGCCCTGACGTCTAGGATTCCATCAGCACTCCAAAGAAACTTATGTAACTCTCCCTTAGTAAAGGATAGCAGTGTTAGAGTTTTAGCAATGATTTTCTTAAAAATAGCGATTTTAAAAGCCACTGTGAAGCAATTCAATGACATGGATTGAAATATCTGAACTTATGAAATTTGGCAGAGTGTTGCACATGGGGGGAGAGAGGGGAGGAAGAGGCATGGAGGGCTGCTGGGTTTCTGTTTTCTCACTATTGTAATGAAAACAGAGACAGTAAACGGGGTGGGAAAGTTTGCATGGGCTTTCGCCAGAGTCAGTTTCAATTTTTTAAAATTACTTACAACAGTGTATTGTTACCAAGAAACTGTAACCAAGTTACTACATGAGTGGAGAAAACACACACACACACACACACACACACACACACACACTCTTTCCAATGGAGTGTCCTGATTCATTCTTACTAGTCTTTAATACCCCCATTCACAGACCAATCTCCGTAACAGCTATGACAGCATCATTTCTTCCTGAGAGCCATAAGGAAATAACATATCAGGGGTGTGTGTGTGTGTGTGTGTGTGTGTTTGAAATGGGCCAGGACAGCTGGAAATGGAGTTGAATGATCTTGAACAATTTCCCCAATAGCTGTTTAATCAGATTAGCTTAGGACACTGACATTTTTTTAATAGAACCACTATGTATTTTAGGGAAACTGATTCAACACTGACCAGCTACTTCCCTGAGGCAGTGGGCACAATGGATATTCACACCAGCTCTAGCACCAAACTGCCTGGGTTTGGTTCCCAATGTATTTACTTACTAGCTATGACTTCTTTGATATGTTTTCTAACCTCTCCCCTATAGCCCCATCTGTAAATTGGGGATAATGATAGATCTCACATTGTGGGGCTGTTGTAAGGATTCAATGAGATGAAATAGATTAAATGCTTAGAACAGTGGGTGGCACATGATTTACTCAACAAATATTAAGTTTCTGATTATCATCTCTTCCAAGAAAATGCAAAAATCAAAAATGCTGATTCCATCAACCAGTGATTCTCAAAAAAAGATGTCACCTCTAGAAAGTATCTGGAGTCTGTCTTATTTTGGTTATTACAATGATTGGCAGGCACTGCCAGCATTCAGTAGCTAAATAGATCAGGTTTAGACATTAGCTGTTCTACAATACCAGCGTCAGTACAATGGTGAACTGCCCCAGATCCTACACAACTTTATTATCCTTTTGGTTTTTACATAGGTAAAAAATTTGTTTCTAATTATTAGAATCTGAAACCTAATTCTGTTTTACATATCAACACAAAGCAATTTTTGTACGACCTGAATATAACTGAATTTTCCAGGAATGCAAGTGTCATGTACATGAAGGGAAGCTAAACCTTCCCAGGAATCGTTCACATTTTATTCAGTTAGATGACTAACAACAAATTTGAGTCACTGACATACACACCTGTATTAGTCAGTATCCATAGCGATTGCATCACAGCAATTCTATGAGTATTTGCAAGATTTTTACTCCATCCTTATGTCTTTTAAGATAACTGTGGCTGACTAATTACATATTGGCATTGATAGCCTTGTATTATAAATGATTTCCCTTTTATTTCTCCTTTACATGACCCTTTGGCCAGTTTATTGTTAAGTCATGCATGTTCATGTTGTATTATCTATGAATTTTGTTTCAGGACAGCAAAGGGAGTGTTACAGGGGAATGTTGTTGGATGTTGGACCATAAGTGATAGAGGACCATACTCACAGAGCCCACAGTTAAAGGAGAATTCATGAACTGCCACATCATGCAAACAACAAAATTCTTTAATGGGTTAAGTAGATGTTAAATGTTGACTATGTTGGTACCTGACATGGTAGGCAGAATAATGCCCCTCCCCAAAGATTTCCACATCCTAATCCGTAGGACCTATGAATATATTTGATAACATGGCGAAGGGGAATTAAGAGTGTAGATGGAATTAAGGTTGCTCATCAGCTGACTTTAAGCTAGGAACTATCCAGAGGTGCCTAAAGGAGTCACAAGAATCCTTAAAAGTGGAAGAGGGAGGCAGAAGAGTGAGAGAGAAAGATGTGATTATGAAAGAGGTAGAGATATGATGCTGCTGGCTTTGAAGACGGAAGAAAGGAGCCATAAGCCAAGAGATGTGGGTAGTCGGCAAAGAAACAGATTCCCCATGGAGCCACCACTAGAAAGGAACACAGGTCTACCAACACCTTGATTTTAGCCCAGGGAGCTCCCTGTTGGAATCTACAGATCTGTGTTGTTTAAATAGCTACGTTTGTGGAAATCTGTTACAAAAGCAATAGAAAACCAATATATCTGAAAATATGGCATAGTATTAAAAGAAAGAAAATATTTTTTAATAATTTATTTATTTATACATAGTTTACATCACTGTTCATTTTTTTACAATGTTTGCTTTCTTTTCTCAGGTGTAGTCCCCATAGAATTTCCAACACCAATTCACCCTTGCACCATCACCATAGTCCCTTGTGCTCTTTATGCCCTCGTTTTGAGCCCTCTTCCTCCCCCTCCCTTACAGAATGTCTCTTACTTATAGTTGTCTGTTTTTGTTTTGTTTGGTTTGGTTTTTTATTGTTATTATTTTTTTCTCTGATCCCTTATTTGGCTCCCCTATATTCCTCCTATAAGTGAACCATCCAATATTTTTCTTTTTCCTTCTGACTTATTTCACTAAGCATAATCCCCCCTAGCTCCATCCATGTTGCTGCGAATGGCATTAGTTTATCTTTTTTATTGCTGAATAGTGTTCCATTGTGTATATATACCACCTCTTCTTGATCCAGTCATCTATTTGGGGGCATTTGGATTGTTTCCAAGTCTTACCTGTTATAAATAGTGCTGCAAAAAACATAGGGGTGCAGGTATCCTTTTGAGTTAATGTTTTTGTGTCCTTTGGGTAGATCCCTAGGAGTGGAATTGCTGGGTCATATGGTAGCTCCGTTTTCAGTAGTCTAAGGAACCTCCACACAGCTTTCCATAGTGGTTGTACCAGTTTGCATTCCCACCAGCAGTGTAGGAGAGTCCCTTTTTCACCATATCCTCACCAACATTTGTTTTTGCTAGTTTTTTTAAATACATGCCATTCTTTTTTTATGCAAGATTTATTTATACAAGAACTGGGGTACAGGTCAGAATTGCGGGAGGGTGAGAGAATTCACCAGAGACAGAGCAGGGAGCAGAACAGGCAGACGGGCCGAAACACTGCTGAGGGGAGCAGCAGGCAAGAAAAGAGTGGTCTGCCCCGCCATGTGGATATATCCCTGGCCGACCAGGAACTGAACCCAAGCTGCAGAGGCTGCAGACAGCTTCACGGTGCTGCGCTCAACCCACTGCACCACCAGGGAGGCCCAATATGTGCCATTCTTACTGGTGTAAGGTGGTATCTCAATGTGGTTTTGATTTGCATTTCCCTGATTATGAGGGATGTTGAACATTTTTTCATATGCCTGTTGCCATTTGCATTTCCTCTTTGGAAAAGTGTCTTTTTAGTTCTGCCCAATTTTGGACTGGGTTGTTTACTATGGTTTCGTTGAGGCACGTGAGTTCTTTGTAGATCTTTGCAATCATCCCTTATCAGTTGTATTGTGTGCAAAAATTTTCTCCCAATCAGTAGGGTGTTTCTTTATTTTGGTTAATGTGTCTTTTGCTGTGCATAAGTTTTTTAGTTTGATGTAATCCCAGCTGTTAATCTTTTCCTTTACTTTCTTTGCTTTGGGGGGGGGGGTGAGTCTTTAAAGATGTTACTGAGATGTCATGTAGTGTTTTACCTATATTTTCTTCTAGATATTGTATGGTTTCAGGTCTTATGTTCGGCTCTTTTATCCATTTTGAGTTAATTTTTGTGCATGGTGTGAGGTAGTGGTGTGAGGTAGTGGACTAGTTTCAGTCTTTTGTTTCTGGTGGTCCAGGAAAAAATCAGAATTGTGAAAACACATACGCAACTGGGATTAAATTTTTGTTTGTTTATTGTTTATTTCATAATCATAAGCTTAAGTCTGCAACCTAGCTAGATTTGGATGGAGATAAGGAAAACACTGGACCCCAAAAACAGTAGGGAGCGCAAAAAGATTATAGAGTATTTTGAGCAGATAGGAATGAAGGGGGCTGCTCTTCTAAGCTGCAGGAGGGACGATCTGGTGGTTAAGATAAAGCACAGGTCAAATGTACTAAACTGGTCTGCAGTCAGCAATGGTGATCTTTTGCTGGTCTTAACATGTCCGCTCCCATAGCACTCCAAGGCTTTCACATTATCATGCCCTCCTTCACCTTGCCAAAGACCGCATGCTTCCCATCCAACCACTCAGTCTTGGCAGTGCAGGTGAAAAGCTGGGAACCATTTGTGCTGGGTTCAGCATTTGCCACTGACAAGATTCCTGGACCTCTAGGCTTCAGGATGAAATTCTCATTGTCAAATTTCTCCCCATAAATGGACTTGCTGCCACTGCCATTATGGTGAGTGAAGTCACCACCCTGGCACATAAATCTTGGAATAATTCTGGGAAAGCAGGAAACTTTATAACCAACCTTTTCTCCCCAATGCTCAGACCAAAAAGTTCACTAATGGAGCAAGCCTCAAGGTGTAAAATCCAACAGACTCAGTTTTGAAGTTCTCCTAAGTCCCTAATCATTCAGAAGCCATCAGTTAAAGGTGCAAACTATTAGATATTGAGAAAGCCGTAACCTATTCATTTATTGAGGAAAGTTAGGCTTAAAAGTATATTTAAAAATAAAGATGTATAAAATCTTCCTAATTATCCAAAAGATGATCATATTAGCCCCAATTTTACCTGCTGATCACAAATTATAAGATGCAGGATAAAAGCCAATGGAAGAAATAGGTCACTAAATATACTTGCAAGGCCCCAAAGATGTCCATGCTATAGTCCCCAGAACCAATGAGTGTGTTACTCCTATGTCAAAAGGGACTTTGCCAAGTGTGATGAAGAGCCTTGAAATGGAAGGAATGAATATCCTGGATTGTCTGTTGGGCCCAATATAATCGCAGGGGTTAATGAAGAGGGAGGCAGAAGAGTGGGAGGAGATGTGATGACTCCAGCAGAGGGGGCCCTGAACCAAGGAATGAGGGCACCCTCTAGAGGCTAGAAACGAACCTCCCCAGAGCCTTCAGGCCTGCAGTCCATTCCCATGAGACCCATTTCCCACTTAGCCTTCAGATCTTATATTACCAGATCATAAAACTGTATTATTTTAAGTCTCTAAGCTGTAGTGATTTAGTACAGCAACAGTAAGAGGAGAGTAAACACCACTGTGTTTTGGCGATTACAGGTTAATGTGCAGTTTGGATGAGAACATAGTAATACAAATCGTCAACAAGTTCTGTGATGTTCCTTTGTGTGTGCTCAGTGATAACATAAGGTAATTTCAAAAGAAAGGAAAGGAAAAATCTTTATAGGAAAGAAATGAAAAATACGCTGTTGCTACACCTTAATTGGAAGGATCATAAACACAAACTTTAAAGAAAATACTCTTGCAAGCATTTCCACACCAAAAGACCGTGATCAAAAGCTACAAGAAATCTGGTATTCTTCATAGCGCATTTTCCACATCCTGGTAAGATGTCACTATTGTGGCGAGACTATTAACCAAGCTTAAATCTTTCCTCTCCTCATATACAAAGTCAGCCTAGAAACCTAAATTTATAGTTTCTTAAGCAAAATACACAAACAAACATGCATCTCAGGAAAGAATGACTCATAAGCAAAAAGATCTATGATGTTAGTGTTACTTCTCAATATCTATCAAAAGTTTATGTAATATTATCAGAAGCATAGGTAAAAATGGCAGTACATTTTTCTCTGAATTACTGTTTTTGTGCCCTCTGCTGGGCATTTCAGTGCCATCAGCTAGTAATGAGAGAAGGGACATGGGAGAGACATCTAAGACCTTGTTGTCTTTACAGGAAGAATGTCATTGAGGTGTTACTAAGTTCATTACATAGACTCTCCTCTATGACAACTAACTCCTATATAAATCCATATCTTAAGGTTTTAGTGCCCAAAATCGGTAAACTTCTTCTAAGAAGGTAGTTCTTTTTCATTCTAATGGAAATGTAACATACATAACATCATGCAAAATGTCAAGAACCACCTCCATTTATATCATCTTCAATTAGATTTGTCTGGTTTTGAAGGCTGTAAAAATGAAACTTCAATATACTCTTGTAAAATATACTCTTATATGCCTGACTTTTTTCACTGAACGTTATGTTGCAAGATCCACCAGGTTGTCATGTGAGACACAGTTCACTCTCAGCTCAGTAAAGAAACTGTGAATTTAGCACAGCTTATCTGTTCTACTGCCAGTGGGTATTTGAGTTGCTCTCACTTCGAGCAGGTTGAAAAAGAAGGGACCAGAAGTAGAAAGTGCTTTAATGGTACATGCCAGCACCATGGCTCAGAAGTTTGATCTGAAAGCAAGCAGAGATTTTTTCTTTTATTTTTACAACTTTTATGTTGTTTAAAGTTTCCTAGCAAGTGCCATTAGTACTTTCTCTGTATTATAATAGAAGAAAAGAAAGAACTTATTTTTAAAAACATGCTACCCTTTCTTCACCTTTAGCTGCTACCCCTTTTCCCCGACAGTAAGATTTCATCTGTATGCCTTTTTTCACTTCCGCTCATTCCTCCGTCCTCCAATCTGGCCTCCAGCTTCACTTTACCTAAACAGTCATCATGGAGGTCTCTAATATGTTCTCTGTTGTTAAGTCAAAGGACATTTTTAGGCCTTTGTCTCATGTTCCCAACTTTTTTTTTAAGATTTGTTTGTTTATGCGTATAAGAAATGGGGTACAGGCCAGAGGTGTTGCGGGTGAGAGGATTCACCAGAGACAAAGTGAGGAACAGAACAGGTGGACTGACTGAAATACACTGCAGAGGGGAGCAGCAGGTGAGACAGGAGAGGTCTGCTGTGCTATGTGGGTAACTCCCTGGCTGGGGATCGAACTCATGCTTCACTGGCTGCAAATAGCTTCATAGGTTGCGTCTTAACCCCTTGTGCCACCAGGGAGGCCCCCAACTTTTTTTTTTTTAATTTTTGGACAATATAGGATTTCTCCCCTCAGGTGTGGTCACCATAGTTCTCCTACCACCAAAGTGCCCATCGCCCATCACCATATTCCTGGTGCGCCTCTTCCCCCTACCTCTTGTTTTCACCCCTCCCAACTTCCTCCTCTACTCCTCATGGATGCCTCGTGTCTATGGTAAGCTTCCAAGGTTTGTCTTTCTCCCACACTCTGGCTGTTTTTCTATATTCCACATATAAGTGAAATTATCCAATATCTTTTTCTTTCTAACTTATTTTGCTTATAACATAATCCCTTCCAGCTCCATCCATCTTGTTGCAAATGGCATGAGTTTATGTTTTTAGGATCACTGAGTAGTATTCTATTGTGTATACCACATTTGCTTGATCCACTTATCTGTTTGGGGCATTTAGGTTGTTTCCATAGGACTACCGTAATTGTGCTATAATAAACATAAGAGTACAGCTTTTCTTTCAAATTAGTGTTTTTATGTTCTTTGGCTAGATTCCTCAGATTGGAATAGCTGGGACCTACAGCAGATCCATTTCTAGTGTTCTGAGAAATCCCTACACAGCTTTCCCTAGTCCCATATTCTCCACATCCTCACTAGCACATGCTACTTCTGGCATTTATAATATGAGCCATTCCCCAGTGTGAGATGGTATCTCATTGAGGTGGTTTTTTTTTGTTTGTTTGTTTGTTTTAAATAAATTTTATTTTTATATTCCCCATACAATTGCAACACCCTTATTTTGACCCCAGTCCCTCCCCTCCCCGCCCCCCCCACCAGCCCCCATAGAGTGTCTCTGGTTCATAGTTTGTTGTTGGTCCCTTATTTAAGTTTTCTAGATTCCTGCTATGAGTAAGACCATCCGGTATTTTTCTTTTTCTTTCTGGCTTATTTCGCTGAGCATGATCCCTTCCAGCTCCATCCATGTTGCTGCAAATTCCATGTGTTTATCTTTTTTGAATGCTGAGTAATATTCCATGGAGTATATGTACCACATCTTCTTGATCCAGTCATCTATTTTTGGGCATTTGGGTTGTTTCCAAAGCTTAGCTATTGTAAACAGTGCTGCTATAAACATAGGGGTGCAGGTGCTCTTTGGAATTGATGTTTCTGTGTCCTTTGGGTAAATACCTAGGAGTGGAAATGCTGGATCATATGAAAGCTCTATGTTTAGTAGGTCCAGAAATCTCCACACAGCTCTCCATAGTGGTTGGACCAGTTTGCACTCCCACCAGCAGTGCAGGAGAGTTCCTTTTTCTCCACATCCTCGCCAACATTTGTTGTTGCTAGTTTTTTTAATATGTGCCATTCTCACTGGTGTAAGATGGTATCTTATGGTAGTTTTGATTTGCATTTCCCTGATTACAAGTGATGTTGAACATTTTTTCATATGCCTGTTGGCCATTTGCATTTCCTCTTCTGAGAAGTTTCTTTTTAGCTCTTCTGCCCATTTTTGACAGGATTATTTTCTTTGTTTTTGTTGAGTCTCATCAGCTTTTTGCAGATTTTTGTGATCAGTCCTTTATCATTAGTGTTGTGTGCAAAAATGTTCTCCCAGTCGGTGGGGTTTCTCTTTTTTTGGTTATTGTCTCTTTTGCTGTGCAGAAGCTCTTTAATTTGATGTAGTCCCAGCTGTTTATCTTTGCCTTCACTATCACTGCTTTGGGTGATGTGTCTGTAAAGATGTCTTTGATGTGCATATCATGTAGTGTTTCACCTATATTTCCTTCTATGTATTTTATGGTTTCAGGTCTTATGTCTAGTTATTTAATCCATTTTGAGTTGATTTTTGTGCATGGTGTGAGGTAGTGGTCAAGCTTCATTCTGTTGCATGTAGCGACCCAGTTTTCCCAGCACCATTTATTGAACAAACTTTCTTTGCTCCAATGCATATTCTTTGCTCCTTTGTCAAAGATTAGTTGACCATAAATCTATGGGTTTATTTCTGGATTTTCTATTCGATTCCATTGGTCTGTGTGTCTGTTCTTGTTCCAATACCATGCAGTTTTGATGATTATGGCTTTGTAGTATAGTTTGAAGTCTGGGAGTGTGATGCCTCCATTCCCCCTTTTTTTTTTTTCAGAGAGTTTTGGCTATTCAGGGGTTTTGGTGATTCCATATGAATTTCATCAATAATTGTTCTATTTCTGTGAAGAATGACATTGAAATTTTTATTGGAATAGCATTGAATCTGTATATTACTTTTGGTAGGATGGCCATTTTATTTTTTTATAATAAATTTTATTTTTGTAATCCCCATACAATTGCAACCCCCTTATTTTGACCCCAATCTCTCCCCTCCTGCCCTCTACCCCCCATAGAGTGTCTCTGGTTCATAGTTGTTTGTTAATTTTGATTTTCACTTTCTTATAGTTATTCATTTTCCTAGTCCCTTATTTAAGTTTTCTAGATTCCTGCTATGAGTGAGACCAGGATGGCCATTTTAATAATGTTTATTCTTCCAGTCCATGGGCAGGGCATGTCTTTCCATTTCTTTGTGTCTACTTCTATTTCCTTTTAACAGTGTTTTATAGTTTTCTTTGTATAGGTCCTTTACTTCTTTTGTTAGATTTATTCCCAAGTATTTGATTTTTTTGTTTCAATAATAAAAGGGATGGTTTTTTTGATTTCTTCTTCTTCAGATTTATTTTTTGTGTATAGGAAGGCTACTGACTTTTGCGTGTTGATTTTGTATCCTGCCACTTTACTGAACTGATTGATGAGTTGAATTAGTTCTTCTGTGGAGTTTTTGGGGTTCTCTATGTATATTATCATATCATCTGCAAATAGTGATAGTTTGACTTCTTTCTTTCCTATTTGGATTCCTTGTATGTCTTTCTCTTGTCTTATTGCTCTGGCTAGGACTTCCAGTATTATATTGAAAAGCAGTGGTGAGAGTGGACATCCTTGTCTTGTTCCAGATCTTAATGGAATTGCTTTCAGCTTTTCACCATTGAGAATGATACTGGCTGTTGGCTTGTCATAGATGGCCTTTATGATGTTGAGGTATGTTCCTTGTATCCCAAGAATTTCAAGGGCTTTTATCATGAATGGGTGTTGCACTTTGTCAAAAGCTTTCTCAGCATCTATTGATATTATCATATGGTTTTTATATTTCTTTTTGCTGATGTGTTGGATAACGTTGATTGATTTTCGGATGTTGAACCATCCTTGTATCCCTGGCATGAATCCTACTTGGTCGTGGTGAATTATCTTATGGATACATTGTTGGATTCTGATAGCTAAAATTTTATTGAGGATTTTTGCATGAGTGTTCATTAGGGAGATTGGCCTGTAGTTTTCCTTTTTTGTGTTGTCCTTGTTTGGTTTTGGTATTAGTGTAATGTTGGCTTCATAGAACGTGTTTGGTATTATCCCTTCCTTCTCAAATTTTTGGAAGAGTTTGTGAAGGGTAGGCGCTAATTCATCTCTGAATGTTTGGTAGAATTCATTTGTAAATCCATCAGGTCCTGGGCTTTTGTTTTTGAGGAGTTTTTTGATTACCATTTCAATTTTGCTGCTTGTAATTGGTCTGTTTAGGTGTTCTATTTCTTCTTTATCTAGCTTTGGGTGATTGTAGAGTTGTAGGAATTTGTCCATCTCCTCTAGATTGTTGAATTTCTTTCCATATAACTGCTCATAGTAGTTACTGATTATTCTTTTGATTTCTGCTGTGTCCGTTGTGATTTCTCCTCTTTCATTTATGATCCTGTTTATTTGTGCTTTCTCCCTTTTTTCCTTTGTGAGCCTGGCTAAGGGTTTGTCTATTTTATTGATTTTTTTTTGAAGAACCAGCTCTTGGTTTCATTGATCTTTTGGATTGTTTTTTTAGTTTCGATTTCATTTATTTCTGCTTTGGTTTTTATTATTTCTTTTCTTCTACTGGTTTTGGGGTTTTTTGTTGTTCTTTTTCTAGATCTTTGAGCTTCAAGATTAGGTTGTTTCTTTGAGTTCTTTCTTGTTTCTTGATGTGAGCCTCTATTTGTATATATTTTTCTCATATTACTGTTTTTGTTGCATCCCATACATTTAGGATATTGGTGTCCTCCTTGTCATTCAATTTAAAGAATTTTTTAATTTCTTCTTTGATCTCCTCATTAGTGCAGTGGTCTTCCAGTAGTGTGGTTTTCAATCTCCATGAGGTAGGAGAGTTCCTTGCCTTCTTTTTATGGTTTATTTCTAGTTTGATGCATTCATGGTCAGAAAAGATGGTGGGTATGATTTCGATCTTGGTGTATCTGTTGATGTTTGTCTTGTGTCCCAGTATGTGATCGATCCTGGAGAATGATCCGTGTGTGCTTGAGAAAAATGTGTACTCCATTTTTTGGGGGTTTAGTGTTCTATAGATGTCTGTTAAGCCCAAGCGCTCTAGATCCTTATTTAGAGCTTTAGTGTCTATACTTATTTTTTGTCTCATTGATCTATCCATTGTTGTTAGTGGTGTGTTGAAATCTCCCACTACGTATGTGTTTTCTCTGATGTTTGTTTTCAGAGATGACAATAATTGTCTGATATATTTTGGTGCTCCTTCATTTGGTGAATATATGTTAATGAGTGTTATTTCTTCTTGAAGTATTGTCCCCTTGATCATAATGTAGTGACCGTTGGGGTCTCTTTTTATCATTTTGAGTTTGAAATCTGTTTTATCTGATATAAGTATAGCTGTTCCTGCCTTCTTTTTTGGACCATTTGCTTGTAGGATTATTTTCCATCCTTTAACTTTGAGTCTATTTTTATCTTTTGTAGCTAAATGTGTTTCCTGGAGACAGCAAAAGGTTGGGTTTTGTTTCTTAATCCAGCCTGTAACTCTGTCTTTTTATTGAAGAATTTAGTCCATTTACATTTAGAGTTAATATTGATATGTTAGCATCTGTATTTGCCATTGTGTTTGTCTTTCCTTTGATTTTATTTATTTATTCTTTTAATAACTTTTTTTTTTTTTGGCCTTCTTTTGTTGTTATTCGTCCCTCTGAGGTTCTGGCTTTAGGAGTCTTTGTAGTATTTTTTGGAGTGGGGGTTTAGTCGTAATGAAATTCCAGAGTTTCTGTTTGTCTGGGAAGGTCCTTATTCTTTCTTCATAGAGGAAGGAGAGCTTTGTGGGATAGAGTATTCTTGGTTGGCATCTGTTTTCTTGGAGTCTGTTGACTATGTCCCTCCATTCTCTCCTTGCCCGTAATGTTTCTTTGGAGAAGTCTGATGTCAGCCTGATTGGTTTTCCTTTGAATGTTATCTGTTTCTTCCCTCTTGTCAGCTTCATTATTTTTTCCTTGTTCTGGATTCTTGGGAGCTTTACTATTATGTGTCTTGCTGTATTTTTCCTTTCGTCATGGAAGTTTGGTGTTCTTCTTGCTTCTTGTATATCAATTTTCAGCCCCCTCTTCACATTTGGGAAGTTCTTTTCAATTATCTCCTTGAATATTTTCTCTGTTCCTATATCTCTCTCCTCTCCTTCTGGTATTCCTATAACTCTTATATTTCCTTTCCTCATGGAGTCAGATATTTCCCGAAGTCTTTCTTCTGTCTTTTTCCGTCGTACTTCTCTTTCCTTTTCTGTTTTGGTTCTTTTTATTTCTGTGTCTTCAAGAGTACTTATTCATTCTTCCATTTCATCTATTCTGCTTTCATTGCTTTTCCCAGAGTTCTTTAGTGCCTCCATTAATTCTTTGATCTCCTGCATTTCTTTTACTTTAGGGACTCAGTTTCATTCTTCTGATTGTTGATTATTTTTCCCTTATCATTGTTTTCCTTTATGACTTCTGTCAGTTTTTTAATCATGGCAATTTTAAATTCTCTTTCTGGAAGGCTCAGAAGTTCTTCCAAGTTACTGTTGTTGCAATCTGGGGGGTGGTTTTCTTTTTGTGGTGTGCTTTTTTCCTGAGGAGTTGCTAGGTTACGTGTGGTTCTTCTACTCCCTACTGTCTGTTTTCTAATTTGCCGCATGCATTGGGACACTATGTTGCTGGGACTGGCTGGCATCTTGGGTGAACTTTTCAGCTCCCCTCTGGCTCCTCCGGGAGCCATCTGTTGGTTTCAAGCAGTCTTTACTGAAGAAAGGTCCCTGTTCTAAAATGCCGATGTAGGGACACGCTCCCCTGCACGCTTGGTCTGCCCTGGTGGTGGGTTCCTGCTCCCCCTCTGGGCTCGGACTGCAGGCCAGAAGGGGCCTGGCATGGGCAAACTTCCCAGCTCACCTCTGGCTCCTCCGGGATCCTTCTGCTGGTTTCAGGCAGTCTTTACTGAAGAAATGTCCCTGTTTTAAAATGGCGATGTGGGACACACTCCCTGCGCACCCAGTCTCTCATTGAGGTTTTGATTTGCATTTCCCTAGTGATAAGTGATGATGAACATTCTTTCATATGTCTGTTGGCCATTCGCATCTAGATCATGTGGACCTAACAGTCTAGGTCTTTGCTTAGAGCAATTGTGCCCCTGTTTATTTCCTGTCTCATTGATCTTTCCATTGGTGAGAGTGGGGTGTTGAAGTCTCCTATCATATATCTATTTTCTTTAATGTCTGTTTTCAGATTTGAAAGTAATTGTCTAATGTATTTTGGTATTCCTTTGTTTGGTGAGTATTGATGAGTGTTATGTCTTCCTGCTGTATTGTCCTCTTCCTGAGTTATTATCCCCTTGATCATTATGTAGTGTCCATTCCTGTCTCTGTCATTTTTTTTAACTAGAAAATATTTTATCTGATATAAGTATGGCTGTTCCTGTCTTTGGGTGCCATTTACCTGTAGAATTGTTTTCCAACCTTTTACTTTCAGTTTATGTTTATCTTTAGAAGGGGTACATTTCTTGAAAGCAGCATAAGGTTGGATTGTTTCTTAATCCAAGATGATATTGTGTCTTTTTTTTAAAGATTTATTTATTTATGCATGCAAGAACTGGGGTACAGGCCACAGGTGCAGGCTGTGAGAGCATCTACCAGAGACAGAGTGGGGAACAGAACAGGCAGATTGACTGAAATACACTGCTGAGGGGAGCAGCGGGAGAGTCAGTAGAGGTCTGCTGTGCCATATGGGTTGCTCCCTGGCCCGGGATAGAACTTGTGCAGCAGTGGCTGTGGTTAGCATCATAGGTTGCATCTTAACACCTTGTGCCACCAGGGAGGCCCCTATTCTGTGTCTTTTTATTGGCACATTCAGTCTGCTGATATTTAGCATGATGATTGATCTGTGGAGTCCCACTGGAGACAATGAGGCCTCTGCCACTCTTGGAGAGCACTAGCCAAGGTCCTGCTTTTCTGTTTGCCTACTGGACCTTCACCTCCAACTCAATATTTATTCTAAAACAGGATTCATTCAACAGAATGATGAATCCTGGCCCCAAACATACTTCTTTTCCCACTGAAGAGTATCTTCTGCCACCACCCAAGCAAGCCCAGAAATCTAGATGACATTTCTTTTTTTAACTAAGCAGCAGCTGTGTTTAATCATCAACATTAGTTCTAGTACAGATGGAAGAGAAATGATCTAGGTTTAAAAGGGAGTAGGGTTTTTTCTCCTCCATTTATTTTAGAGGCAAGTAGAAGTACAGAAAACAGAATTCCTAAGCTCAGACCCTAGTAAATGCTCCAGGGAGCAGAGTGCTCTCTCTTTTTCTGCCTTTATGCCCAAGCTCACTGTACTGAGGATTCTAAGCAGCCTGTTTTAGAACAGGCTCCCCTGTGATGACTTCTGCCTCCAGAGACTCTTCACTCTCTACTCCAGAATATTGGTTCTCCTCTTCTTCATCATCAGTGCCCTGGAAAGTCCTTGCTGCTACTTCCAAGTTTGAGCTCAGAGTCCCATACTGGCTGAAAGATCCACAGGGGTCTTCTCTTCGATTTCCAGCATAACCGCCATCTGAGCACTGATGTCCCTGTTAGTAGATTTTGTCTTGGATAAATCAGCATGCTCCTTACTGGGGGCCAAATCCAGGTAGTCTGTGAAATCCTGTTTCAAGGTGGGAACTTTCAGGTGCTTCTGTTAATAATGCTTGTTGTCACCTTCCCAAACTGGTAGAATTCTGTGACCAGTATGGGTCATAAACTATAGAACCAGTACATTTACATGACGGGTTCTGATTTTCTGGATCACTCTTGGATTTCTTTTTAGTCCCCTGTTTATTTCTCTTTTTTAATATTTATTTTTATTTATTTATATATACAAGAACTGGGTTTTAGGCCAGAGGTGCGGGGGGTGGTGATGAGAGGATGCACCAGAGACAGAGTGGGAAGAACAGGCAGACTGACTGAAATACACTGCTGAGAGGAGCAGTGTGCAAGACAGGAAAGGTCTGCTCTGCCATGAGGGTAGCTCCCTGGCCAGGGATCAAACTCAAGTGGCAGTGGCTGGCAACAGCTTGATAGTCCTGAGACTTAACCCCTGCACCTCCACAGCCCCCTGTTTCTTAGCAGTTGTCTTTACCTTCCTCTGTTAGTGCTGCTGCCACTATTGCTGCTGCTTCCTGTGATCTTCTGTCTTCAAATTAAAATATAATTTCTTCAAACATTTAGGATATCTCAACTCTTGTCTTTGCAGAGTGAGGCAGTAGATACAGAGAAAAACATCTTAGCAGAAACTGCTTGTCAGGTCGGCTCTTTTCCAGGGGAACTGTCTTTTTCATCATGGCCAATTGTGTATCCGGCTAGACAAAGCATGGTTTTCTCTTCTGACATAAGGTCCTTCAATAGATTCCAAGTAACATGTCAAATTGGTTCCAGAAAGGTGTGACTACTGAACAGAGATGCTCAAACAAGTGTACTGAGTAGTTTTCAACTCTTTCTGTGTATGCTTTGTAGACAAAACTAGCAATGACTGTTTCTCACAGTAGATTTCTTTCTTTCCTCTCAACCTAGCTGAGCGCAATATGCATCCTCTTGACTGGAGCCAAAGAAATATCTGGTTCTTGGTCCAGACTACAACCAAATTTCCTACATCTTAAAGACAGGGAAGTTGTGTCTCATTCAAATTTAGTCTTGGAAGCTATATGATTGGTAATAATCTTTGTCACATAAATCTTTCTGAGGCCTGCCTTGAAATGTGGAGTGAAACTTTGAATCCTGAGACAATAAAGAGATGCCTTAGTGAAGATAATGACAATGAGTATGGTCTCTTGGCTTAGAAGGAGGAATCTGAAATGTTTGCAAAGTGAGCACTAGGAGTTTGTCTTCAGCTTCCAGAGTTTTACGGAGAGCACTCAGTTTTTGAAGGTAGCCCTTTCAATCTGGCAGATAGTTGCCCAGCATTGCATGTGCTGACAAACAGCCAAGTTATTGGTGGTGTCATCCCATTGGCTTTCATCTGGCAAGTCCATAGCTACACATGGTTTAGGACAAAATTCAGTCTTGTAGCTTTCTAGCCCTTCCCACTTAGATGGCATTCTGACTCCTCTGTCTCTCTCCCAGATTTCCATTACTAAATCTTTTCACTCTCACCCACCCCACAGACTTCTCAAGTGTATCCCTGAAACGAAAGCAATTTCCAAATAGCCTTCATCACTATCTTTCCTAAAATATAAACCAGATGTCATCATTCCTTTGTTAATAGTCCCCTTATGGTGTCCCACTGATTACACCCCAAGCACATGAGTAGGGATGGATATGATTCTTCAGGGTTTTGAGAACCTGCCTGTTTCTCCAACCTCACCACTCCTCATATCCCCCTAATCACCAGAGCCTAAACCCCAAGTTCAGAACTTACCAAGCAACTGCTTTCTGTCCTTTGGCATGGAGAATTACTCTTGAACACCCTATAATGCAGTGTCCTCTCCTGTTTCATCTGCTGGGTCAATTATTTGCCCTTAAGACTTAACTCATGTTTCACTTACTCAGGAATTTAGTAACTCATACAAGGACAGTTGAACTATTAATTTACTGTAGGTTTGCTTTTTGAGACTCTTTAGTCATTTGGACTAATGTCTAATCCTAAATGGTTTTACACAACCCTGAAGTATGGCCTACAGTAATCCTACAACTACAGAAGTATATTTGTTTCTTTAGTCACATGTTGGTGCCTTAAAATCTGTATTGAGCACTTATAAGCATTTAAAATGGTACTTTTTATTATTCACAGAATTCCAAGGCTGAAATAAGCTTTCTTAAATGAGAATTTCATAAAGAATGCTGCTTCAGCAAAAGAGACAATAACAAAAACAAAGAGAAACCCCACCAACTGGGAGAACATTTTTGCACGCAACACTAATGATAAAGGACTGATCACAAAAATCTGCAAAGAGCTGATGAGACTCAGCAACAACAAAGAAAATAATCCAGTCAAAAAATGGGCAGAAGAGCTAAAAAGAAACTTCTCTGAAGAGGAAATGCAAATGGCCACAGGCATATGAAAAAATGTTCAACATCACTTGTAATCAGGGAAATGCAAATCAAAACTACCATGAGATACCATCTCACACCAGTGAGAATGGCACATATTAAAAAAATAGCAACAACAAATGTTGGCGAGGGTGTGGAGAAAAAGGAACTCTTCTGCACTGTTGGTGGGAGTGCAAACTGTTCCAACCACTATGGAGAGCTGTGTGGAGATTTCTGGACCTACTAAACATAGAGCTTTCATATGATCCAGCATTTCCACTCCTAGGTATTTACCCAAAGGACACAGAAACATCAATTCCAAAGAGCACCTGCACCCCTATGTTTATAGCAGCACTGTTTACAATAGCTAAGCTTTGGAAACAACCCAAATGCCCAAAAATAGATGACTGGATCAAGAAGATGTGGTACATATATACCATGGAATATTACTCAGCATTCAAAAAAGATAAACACATGCAATTTGCAGCAACATGGATGGCGCTGGAAGGGATCATGCTCAGCGAAATAAGCCAAAAAGAAAAAGAAAAATACCGGATGGTCTCACTCATAGCAGGAATCTAGAAAACTTAAATAAGGGACCAGGAAAATGAATATAAGAAAGTGAAAATCAAAATCAACAAAAAACTATGAACCAGAGACACTTTTTGGGGGGTGGGGGGGCGGAAGGGGAAGGATTGGGGTCAGAATGGGGCGTTTGCAATTGTATGGGGGAATATAAAAATAAAATTTATTATTTAAAAAAAAAAAGAATGCTGCTTATCCAAATCAGCTGACCGCACTCATTACCAGAATCTTCTCTTATGGCTTCATCAGGCCTATTAGTCCTTACGGGCGTCAGTAACTATGAATTCAATGAAAGCAATGTTGAAAAAGACCTAACCAGCACTCTGGCATGACAACAATACAGTGGAACCACCCTAGGAATGCATCATAATACCCATGGAACCCTATACCTGAGGATGGCAGTGGAACATATAATTTTTTCACCTGTTTGTTTCATCTCTAAAATAGGGATAATAATGGTTATTTCCCACAATTATCCTGATGATTAAGTGACAAGAACTTTGAAATGGGAGCACTGGCACATGGATGGTGCTTAAATCTTGTGGGAGTTGATGAGATAACCTAGAGAGAAAGGGTTAAGAGGGAGGAAAACTTCCAACCTATTTCTAAACATTTCCAATTCATTTGTCATTCAACAACTAGCCTTTGAGGCCTAGAAACTATCAGTTATTGTGCTAGGCACTCAGGAGCAAGAGGAACCAGAAGGACATGGAGAAGCTTGCAATCTCCTGCGGGAGACAGACAGCACCCAAATATCTAATTACTATAAGTGCTGTAAAGGGAAAGTGCCAGCTACCATGGCAGAATTTAATGAAGATCTAATTGAGATTAAATAAAGTACTCTATGGAGAGTACTTAGTGTACAGTCTCATAGTAAACACTTTGGTCAAGGAAGGCTTCACTAAGAGTGACAATTACATTGACACTGAAGGATTAGTTGAGTTAGCAGGTAAAAAAATGGGAGGAAAGACCACCGCCAGCAAAAGAACAACACATAGGAAAAAGGAGATGGCAGTCAGGAAATTACCACACTGTCATTAGCCACCCAATGAAGAAATTTCCCTTTCTTGCACATTATTAAAATGGCTTTTAAGGGCCTCCCTAGTAGAGCAAGGGGTTAAGCATCAGCACTATGAAGCTATCCGCAGCTACTGTAGCATGAGTTTGATCCCCGGCCAGGGAGCTACCTGGCTTAGCAGACCTCTCCTGTCTTGCCCTCTGCTCCTCTCAGCAGAGTATTTCAGTCAATCTGCCTGTTCTGTTCCCCACTCTGTATCTGGTGAATCCTCTCTCCCACCCACCTCTGGCATACACCCGCAGCTCTTGTATGCATAAATAAATAAAATAAATCTTTAAAAATAAATAAAATACATATTCATCTTATAAAACCCAAAAACATAAGGCTTACAACTATTTAAATTTATGAGACAAAATGTAGATATCAACTTTGAGATATACAAGAGTAATGGTTTTTCACACTTATTTTATTCCTTTTATTTATTTTTTATTTTTATTTATTATTTTTTATAGCTTCCCCTTTTTTTTTTTTTTTTTTTTTTATTTATTTATTATTTATTTGTTTGTTTGTTTTTGTTTATACATGCACTGGGTACAGTCAGAAGCGCGGGAGGGTGAGAGAATTCACCAGAGCCAGAGCGGGGAGCAGAGCAGGCAGAAGGACCGAAGTACACTGCTGAGGGGAGCAGCGGGCGGCAGGAGAGGTCTGCGAGCCATGTGGGACCCTCCTCCGGTGGCCGGGGAGCAGCCGGGGATCGAACCAGCGCCACAGAGGCCGCGGGCAGCTTCGCAACCCAGCGCTCAACCGCTGCGCCACCGGGGAGGCCCAGCTTCCACTTTTTTTAATTTAAATTTTATTTTTATATTCCCCATACAATTACAACCCCCTTATTTTGACCCCAATCCCTTGTTTCCCCGCTCCCCACCCCCCCCCATAGAGTGTCTCTGGTTCATAGTTGTTTGTGGATTTTGATATTTTCTTTCTTATAGTTATTCTTTTTCCTGGTCCCTTATTTAAGTTTTCTAGATTCCTGCTATGAATGAGACCATCTGCTATTTTTCTTTTTCTTTCTGGCTTATTTCACTGAGCATGATCCCTTCCAGCTCCATCCATGTTGCTGCAAATTGCATGTGTTTGTCTTTTTTGAATGCTGAGTAATATTCCATGGTGTATATGTACCACATCTTCTTGATCCAGTCATCTATTTTTGGGCATTTGGGTTGTTTCCAAAGCTTAGCTATTGTAAACAGTGCTGCTATAAACATAGGGGTGCAGGTGCTCTTTGGAATTGATGTTTCTGTGTCCTTTGGGTAAATACCTAGGAGTGGAATTGCTGGATCATATGAAAGCTCTATGTTTAGTAAGTCAAGAAATCTCCTCTCAGCTCTTCATAGTGGTTGGACCAGTTTGCACTCCCACCAGCAGTGCAGGAGAGTTCCTTTCTCTCCACAACCTCACCAACATTTGTTGTTGCTAGTTTTTTTAATATGTGCCATTCTCACTGGTGTGAGATGGTATCTTATTGTAGTTTTGATTTGCATTTCCCTGATTACAAGTGATGTTGAACATTTTTTCATATGCCTGTGGCCATTTGCATTTCCTCTTCAGAGAAGTTTCTTTTTAGCTCTTCTGCCCATTTTTTGACTGGATTATTTTCTTTGTCGTTGTTGAGTCTCATCAGCTCTTTGTAGATTTTTGTGATCAGTCCCTTATCATTAGTGTTGCGTGCAAAAATGTTCTCCCAGTTGGTGGGGTTTCTCTTTGTTTTGGTTATTGTCTCTTTTGCTGTGCAGAAGCTCTTTAATTTGATGTAGTCCCAGCTGTTTATCTTTGCCTTCACTATCACTGCTTTGGGTGATGTGTCTGTAAAGATTTCTTTGATGTGCATATCATGTAGTGTTTCACCTATATTTCCTTCTATGTATTTTATGGTTTCAGGTCTTTTGTCTAGTTCTTTAATCCATTTGAGTTGGTTTTTGTGTATGGTGTGAGGTAGTGGTCAAGCTTCATTCTTTTGCATGTAGCGACCCAGTTTTCCCAGCACCATTTATTGAACAAATTTTCTTTGCTCCAATGCATATTCTTTTTTCACACTTATTTTAAAGTTATGCTAACAAAAAATGTAAAGAAAACTGGCTTCCAAGGTAAACTTAAGAGTATCTGCCAACTGGAAAGAGGTTATCCACATGGAAAGGTCAAAGTGAACGCTAGAATTTTAACAAAGAAATTTAAGTTTGAAATCCACTCAAAATTCATAGTCATGGTTCATTAAGAAACACCTTAAATTTTTTTCAGTTATGCTTTACTACATTTGAGAGAAAATAGATGGCATGCTATGATAATATTGGAAAATGTGGAGAATTGTAAACTGCTTGAGACTTAACTCTAAGGAATAACAGAAATCCATTGTAGTTTATATATTCATGTTCACTCTGATTTTTGTTTAAGAAAGAGACCTAAGTTCACAAATTTTTAAAATGTAATGTAAAAATTTACCAGGGGCGGAGGGAAGAATTTTATCAGGAAATTAGGCAGCCAGTTCAAAGGTTAAAAGTTAAAAGACCTACCCGTGATCAAGATGCAGTAATAAGGACTGGATTCACCCTCTTTTCTTAAAGAACACCCCACCCCCAAAGAAAAGACAACACACACACACACACACAAAATATATGAAAAAACAACTTTCATGACCCTGGACACCAGACAATAAAGGGCACTGATCCCTGAGAGACTGAACAAATGAGGCAAGTCAGACAACCAACTAAAGAGGATGTCCATGGTGTGACACAGGGAACAGGAACCCAGATAAACGTAGTGATTTTCTTGAGCTGAGGAAGTGCCACTGAGAGTAACGGGAGCCTGAAGTGGCTAGAGTTTGTGGGAAAGAAAGACCAACACAGAGAAAGAAATCTGGAGATCTGCAGAATATTAATTGGTGTCTGTTTGTGAGCTGTTTCAGCTTTTACCAAGCTGAAAAAAGAACTATTGAGAAAACAGTGCCCACAACTCACATAGAGGCAGGAATGAGACTTTTCCCAACAGCAGGACTGAAAACATCATAGTCCACAATGCATTGGCTAGGGTATTCAAAAAGATCTTTCTTCAACAGTGGGAGATAGACAAATGGCTCTTAACATGCAGAGAAGAAAAATTAACCAATCAAAACCATTCCAGACCTGACATAGGCATTAGAAGAGGTATAAAATGACATTTCAAAATTATTATATCTGTATTCTAAAATTCAAAAGGTTACATAGAGATATGGCACATGTAAAAAAGACCTAAATCAAACGTCTGGAGAGAAAAGTTAACAATGTCTTAGATGAAAAATGAATGGGATGGAATTTAATAACAGATTACATGTTTCAGACGAAAAGATTAGTGAACTTGAAGGCATAGCAATAAAAACTGTTCAAAGTGAAACAGAGAAAAGAGAATTTTAATGAGCTTTAAAGAGAGAGAAAAGAGAGTCTGTTATCTGAGAGGCAATGTTAAGTAGTGTAATATACAAGTATTTGGAGTCCCCCAAAGATAGGGGTGGAAGGTGAGAAATGAAAATTCAGTTGAAATAACAGCTGGAAATTTTCCAAACTTGGTGAAAACTATAAACCCATAGACCCAAGAATCCTAATGAACCCCAAACATGAGAAACATGGGAAAAAACTACAATAACAAGGCACATCACAACCAAAACACTAAAAAGAAAAATTATAAAAGGCCTCCCAAGTGGCACAGGAGTTAAAGTCTCAGCACTATCAAGCTATCACCATCCACTGTGACATGAGTTCAATCCCAGCCAGGGAGCTGACCCGCATAGAACAGCAGACCTCTCCTGGCTCACCCACTGCTGCCCTCAGCAATGTATTTCAGTCAGTCTGCCTGTTCTGCTCCCCACTCTGTCTCTCGTGAATCCTCTAATCCCTTGCACCTCTGGCCTACAATCCAGTTCTTGTATACATAAATAAATAAATATCTTTAAAAAAAAGAAAGAAAAGTGATAAATAGGCCTCCCTGGTGGAGCAAAGGGTTAAGCACCGCACTATGAAGCAATCTGCAGCCTCTGCAGCACGAGTTCAATCCCCGGCTGGCCAGAGAGAAACCCACATGGCAAAGCAGACCTCTCCTGTCTTGTCCGCTGCTCCCCTCAGCAGTGTATTTCAGTCAGTCTGCCTGTTCTGTTCCTCGCTTAGTCTCTGGTGAATCCTCTCACCCCCCCCTCCCCCCACATCTCTGGCCTATAGACCAGCTCTTGTATGCATAAATAAATCAATCTTTAAAAAAAAAAGAGAGAAAAAAAGTGATAAAGGTAATCTTAAAAGCAGCCACAGGGAAAAAAGATATCTCATGTACAGATAAAGAAAGAGAAGAATGCCAAGCTCAGTATTCATCCATGGCTGCCCTTTACAGTCTGGTGGCTCTGCAGCAACTTCTGTCCCACTAACCTGCATTGCTCATGGCTGTCACAAGAAGGACTCAGGGGTCCAAGAAAGCTAGAAGTGGACTCGGTGACCTCTAAGGATGTGATTATGAGGTTAATTGAAGGAGAGGGCGCTGTTAGATCCTACAAAAGAAACTCTAAAGAGATGTTATGCAGAAAACCTTGAGGAACATGGCCAACAGAGTAAAAAAAAAAAGAGAGAGAGCGAGAGAATATCCTAACATCAAAGATGGATACAAAAACCAAAGAGGAAATCCAAGAAGTCATAAGTCATATGTTAGGGACATGCTGTGAAAGTAGAGAAGGTAGTCAGTGTGGAACAATCTTCACCAGGATTCCAAGTCTTGATCCAAAGACAGAAGTTCTATGGGATTAAAATCATACACATATAATATATGCACAAAAGTCCTCGTTGGTCATTTATACTGGACACAAACCACAGATCTCTCACTGGACACAAACTATATGAGTATCTCTAATATGGAAAGAAGACATAGAAATATAAGCAATTTGGGAATGCCTTTTATTTTTTATTTTATTAATTTTTTTAAAGATTTATTTATGTATACAAGCACTGGGTACAGTCAGAAGCGCGGGAGGGTGAGAGAGTTCACCAGAGCCAGAGCGGGGAGCAGAGCAGGCAGAAGGACCGAAGTACACTGCTGAGGGGAGCAGCGGGCGGCAGGAGAGGTCTGCGCGCCATGCGGGACCCTCCTCCGGTGGCCGGGGAGCAGCCGGGGAACTAACTGGCACTGTAGAGGCTGCGGGCAGCTTCGCAGCCCAGCGCTCAACCACTGCGCCACCGGGGAAGCCCTATATTTTTTTTTTTACATCATTTTTCATTTTTGCACACTATGCATTTTCATCTTGGTTATATTCCCCATACAATTCCCATCCCATCCCCTTTATTTTGACCCTAATCCTTCCTCCCTTTCCCCGCCGCCCCCCCCCATAGTGTGTCTCTGGTTCATAGTTGCTTATTGATTTTGATTTTTACCTCATTATAATTAGTTTTTTTACTGGTCCCTTATTAAGGTTTTCTAAATTCCTGCTATGAGTGAGACCATCCGGTATTTTTCTTTTTCTTTCTAGCTTATTTCGCTGAGCATGATCCCTTCCAGCGCCATCCATGTTGCTGCAAATTGCGTAAGTTTATTTTTTTGATAGCTGAGTAATATTCCATGGTGTATATGTACCACATCTTGATCCAGTCATCTATTTTTGGGCATTTGGGTTGTTTCCATAGCTCCAATCTTATGAACAAGGTGTTCCACTGATCAGTCCCTGGGACACAAGTACATCAGTCAATAGTACCCGGGCATTCCCGATCATACCTCGTGATGTATACCTATAACTTCAGGGCAATCAAGCTTCCAATCTTCTCAATTGTCTAACTTGAAAGGAGCCAAGTACACCCACAGTGCTTAAATAATTGCATAGCCAAACATTAAAAAAAAAAAAATGAAGTTGAAAAAGTCAGGCTGCCCTGTTAACTAGCTAAAGTTATGTTCAGACAAAGCCTCAGTGTAAGCTAAAAGTTTCAGGGAGACTGAGGAATGTTTTCCAGGCCACAAGTCTGACTTATGCACTCCAGATAACCACTTAGAAATCTCCTGCTTTCTTTTTTTTAGAGTGCAAGTGTATCCCTGCTGTGACAGCAAATATTCTGTTGCCTAATTGCTCAGAGCTCAGACTTTGGAAAGAGATCTCCTCTGCGCCCCGCCAGTGTAAGTTGGTGAAGCCCACCAGCATAAATAAAGATCTTCCCTCCTCCACTCTGAGTGCTGCCTGATTACCTGACAGAATCCTGCTATAACAAATAAAAAACAAAAAATAAACAAAATCTCTTCAATCCATACCTCATACTGTTATGGTAATTTTCCAGAGAAATCAGGTGGCACTCACCCCATCTGCCATAGACTTTCTTTATTGTTTGGGAAGGGGTTCAAGGTAGCCATAGCTACTACTGTGGGCAAAGCAGCACACCAGAGCAGCTTTCCTATACAGCAAGCAGCAGACTCCAAGCAGCAGATTTAGCAGCTTCCTGCTTCATTTCCCCCCTTTTGATACCCCTACAAAGTGCTAGGGAGTATCAATATAAGGACTCATAGGAGGTGTTATTAGGAAAGGCATTCGAAGGCTTGTTGCAGAGTCTCCCCCTAGACACAGACCCGAGTCTGAATCAGATTTAGAAAAAAGCCTTTATTAGCTGGCTAGAGACTGTCTTTCTTGTAGGGAGCAGCCCCAAGCAGGGGGTGAAAAGGGGTTTTTTGTTGTTTTTTTTTTAAGATTTATTTTATTTATACAAAACCAGGGTACAGGCCAGACGTGCGGGAGGGTGAGAGGATTCACCAGAGACAGAGCGGGGAACAGAACAGGCAGACTGACTGAAATACACTGTTGAGGGGAGCAGCAGGTAAGATAGGAGAGGTCTGCTCACCATATGGGCTGCTCTGAGGCCGGCAGAGACAGAACCGGCACTACAGAGGCTGCAGACAGCCTCACAGCACTAAGCCCCATGGTAACAAAGGTTTTTTTTTTTTTTTTTTTAATCTTAAATTTTATTTTTATATTCCCCCATACAATTGCAAACGCCCCATTATGACCCCAATCCTTCCCTCCCGCCCCCCACCCCCCAAAAGTGTCTCTGGTTCATAGTTTTTTGTTGATTTTGATTTTCACTTTCTTATATTCATTTTCCTGGTCCTTATTTAAGTTTTCTAGATTCCTGCTATGAGTGAGACCATCCGGTATTTTTCTTTTTCTTTTTGGCTTATTTCGCTGAGCATGATCCCTTCCAGCGCCATCCATGTTGCTGCAAATTGCATGTGTTTATCTTTTTTGAATGCTGAGTAATATTCCATGGTATATATGTACCACATCTTCTTGATCCAGTCATCTATTTTTGGGCATTTGGGTTGTTTCCAAAGCTTAGCTATTGTAAACAGTGCTGCTATAAACATAGGGGTGCAGGTGCTCTTTGGAATTGATGTTTCTGTGTCCTTTGGGTAAATACCTAGGAGTGGAATTGCTGGATCATATGGAAGCTCTATGTTTAGTAGGTCCAGAAATCTCCACACAGCTCTCCATAGTGGTTGGACCAGTTTGCACTCCCACCAACAGTGCACAAGAGTTCCTTTTTCTCCACATCCTCGCCAACATTTGTTGTTGCTAGTTTTTTTAATATGTGCCATTCTCACTGGTGTGAGATGGTATCTCATGGTAGTTTTGATTTGCATTTCCCTGATTGCAAGTGATGTTGAACATTTTTCATATGTCTGTTGGCCATTGGCATTTCCTCTTCAGAGAAGTTTCTTTTTAGCTCTTCTGCCCATTTTTTGACTGGATTATTTTCTTTGTTGTTGCTGAGTCTCATCAGCTCTTTGCAGATTTTTGTGATCAGTCCTTTATCATTAGTGTTGGGTGCAAAAATGTTCTCCCAGTTGGTGGGGTTTCTCTTTGTTTTTGTTATTGTCTCTTTTGCTGTGCAGAAGCTCTTTAATTTGATGTAGTCCCAGCTGTTTATCTTTGCCTTCACGATCACTGCTTTGGGTGATGTGTCTGTAAAGATGTCTTTGATGTGCAAATCACGTAGTGTTTTGCCTATATTTCCTTCTATGTATTTTATGGTTTCAGGTCTTATGTCTAGTTCTTTAATCCATTTTGAGTTGATTTTTGTGTATGGTGTGAGGTAGTGGTCAAGCTTCATTCTTTTGCATGTAGCGACCCAGTTTTCCCAGCACCATTTATTGAACAAACTTTCTTTGCTCCAATGCATAGTCTTTGCTCCTTTGTCAAAGATTAGTTGACCATAAATCTGTGGGTTTATTTCTGGATTTTCTATTCGATTCCATTGGTCTGTATGTCTGTTCTTGTTCCAATACCATGCAGTTTTGATGATTATGGCTTTGTAGTATAGTTTGAAGTCTGGGAGTTTGATGCCTCCATTTCCTTCTTTTTTTTCAGTAGAGCTTTGGCTATTCGGGTTTTTGGTGATTCCATATGAATTTCATCAATAATTGTTCTATTTCTTTGAAGAATGCCATTGAGATTTTGATTGGAATAGCATTGAATCTGTATATTGCTTTTGGTAGGATGGCCATTTTAATAATGTTTATTCTTCCAATCCATGAGCAGGGGATGTCTTTCCATTTCTTTGTGTCTTCTTCTATTTCTTTTAACAGTGTTTTATAGTTTTCTTTGTATAGGTCCTTTACCTCTTTTGTTAGATTTATTCCCAAATATTTGATTTTGTTTGTTTCAATAATAAAAGGGGTGGTTTTTTTGATTTCTTCTTCTTCAGATTTATTGTTTGTGTATAGGAAGGTTACTGACTTTTGCGTGTTGATTTTGTATCCTGCCACTTTACTGAACTGACCGATGAGTTGAATTAGTTTTTCTGTGGAGATTTTGGGGTTCTCTATGTATATTATCATATCATCTGCAAAGAATGATAGTTTGACTTCTTCTTTTCCTATTTGGATTCTTGGATGTCTTTCTCTTGTCTTATTGCTCTGGCTAGGACTTCCAGTATTATATTGAAAAGCAGTGGTGAGAGTGGACATCCTTGTCTTGTTCCAGATCTTAATGGAATTGCTTTCAGCTTTTCACCATTGAGAATGATACTGGCTGTTGGCTTGTCATAGATGGCCTTTATGATGTTGAGGTATGTTCCTTGTATCCCAAGAATTTCAAGGGCTTTTATCATGAATGGGTGTTGCACTTTGTCGAAAGCTTTCTCAGCATCTATTGATATTATCATATGGTTTTTATATTTCTTTTTGTTGATGTGTTGGATAACGTTGATTGATTTTCGGATGTTAAACCATCCTTGTGCCCCTGGAATGAATCCAACTTGGTCGTGGTGAATTATCTTATGGATACATTGTTGGATTCTGATAGCTAAAATTTTATTGAGGATTTTTGCATCAGTGTTCATTAGGGAGATTGGCCTATAGTTTTCCTTTTTTGTGTTGTCCTTGTTCGGTTTTGGTATTAGTGTAATATTGGTTTCATAGAACGTGTTTGGTATTGTCCCTTCCTTCTCAATTTTTTGGAAGAGTTTGTGAAGGATAGGCACTAATTCGTCTCTGAATGTTTGGTAGAATTCATTTGTAAATCCATCAGGTCCTGGGCTTTTGTTTTTGGGAGGTTTTTGATTACCATTTCAATTTCGCTGCTTGTAATTGGTCTGTTTAGGTGTTCTATTTCTTCTTTATCTAGCTTTGGGTGATTGTAGAGTTGTAGGAATTTGTCCATCTCCTCTAGATTGTTGAACTTGTTTCCATATAACTGTTCATAGTAGTTACTGATTATTCTTTTGATTTCTGCTGTGTCCGTTGTGATTTCTCCTCTCTCATTTATGATCCTGTGTATTTGTGCTTTCTCCCTTTTTTCCTTTGTGAGCCTGGCTAGGGGTTTGTCTATTTTATTTATTTTTTCAAAGAACCAGCTCTTGGTTTCATTGATCTTTTGGATTGTTTTTTTAGTTTCAATTTCATTTATTTCTGCTTTGGTTTTTATTATTTCTTTTCTTCTACTGGATTTGGGGGTTTTTTGTTGTTCTTTTTCTAGATCTTTGAGCTTCGAGATTAGGTTGTTTCTTTGAGTTCTTTCTTGTTTTTTGATGTGAGCTTCTATTGCTATATATTTTCCTCTTATTACTGCTTTTGCTGCATCCCATACATTTAGGATATTGGTGTCCTCCTTGTCATTCAATTCAAAGAATTTTTTAATTTCTTCTTTGATCTCCTCGTTAGTCCAGTGGTCTTCCAGTAGTGTGGCTTTTAATCTCCATGAGGTAGGATAGTTCCTTGCCTTCTTTTTATGATTTATTTCTAGTTTGATGCCTTTGTGGTCAGAAAAGATGGTTGGTATGATTTCAATCTTGGTGTATCTGTTGATGTTTGTCTTGTGCCCCAGTATGTGATCGATCCTGGAGAATGATCCGTGTGCGCTTGAGAAAAATGTGTACTCCGTTTTTTTTTGGGTTTAGTGTTCTATAGATGTCTGTTAAGCCCAAATGCTCTAGGTCCTTATTTAGAGCTTTAGTTTCTTTACTTATTTTTTGTCTTGTTGATCTATCCATTGTTGATAGTGGTGTGTTGAAGTCTCCCACTACATATGTGTTTTCTCTGATGTCTGTTTTCAGAGAGGACAACAGTTGTCTGATATATTTTGGTGCTCTTTCGTTTGGTGAGTATATGTTAATGAGTGTTATTTCTTCTTGAAGTATTGTCCCCTTAATCATAATGTAGTGACCATTGGGGTCTCTTTTTATTTTTTTGAGTTTGAAGTCTGTTTTATCTGATATAAGTATAGCTGTTCCTGCTTTCTTTTTTGGCCCATTTGCTTGTAGGATTGTTTTCCATCCTTTGACTTTGAGCCTATTTTTATCTTTTGTAGCTAAATGTGTTTCCTGGAGACAGCAAAAGGTTGGGTTTTGTTTCTTAATCCAGGCTGCAACTCTGTGTCTTTTTATTGAAGAGTTTAGTCCATTTACATTTAGAGTTAATATTGATATGTTAGCATCTGTATTTGCCATTATGTTTGTCTTTCCTTTGATTTTATTTATTCTTTTAATAACTTTTTTTTTTTTTTGGTCTTCTTTCGTTGTTATTCGTCCCTCTGAGGTTCTGGCTTTAGGATTCCTTGTAGTATTTTTTGGAGTGGGGGTTTATTCGTAATGAAATTCCGGAGTTTCTCTTTGTCTGGGAAGGTCCATATTCTTTCTTCATGGAGGAAAGAGAGCTTTGCGGGATAGAGTATTCTTGGTTGGCATCTGTTTTCTTGGAGTCTGTTGACTATGTCCCTCCACTCTCTCTTGCCCGTAGTGTTTCTTCAGAGAAGTCTGATGTCAGCCTGATTGGTTTTCCTTTGAATGTTATCTGTTTCTTCCCTCTTGTCAGCTTCATTATTTTTTCCTTGTCCTGGATTCTTGGGAGCTTTACTATTATGTGTCTTGCTGTGTTTTTCCTTTCGTCGTGGAAGTTTGGTGTTCTTCTTGCTTCTTGTATATCAATTTTCAGCTCCTTCTTCGCATTTGGGAAGTTCTCTTCAATTATCTCCTGGAATATTTTCTCTGTTCCTACATCTCTCTCCTCTCCTTCTGGAATTCCTATAACTCTTATATTTCCTTTCCTCATGGAGTCAGATAGTTCTCGAAGTCTTTCTTCATTCTTTTTCCTTCGTACTTCTCTTTCCTTTTCTGTTTTGGTTCTTTTTATTTCTGTGTCTTCAAGAGAACTTATTCGTTCTTCCATTTCATCAATTCTGCTTTCCTTGCTTTTCCCGGAGTTCTTTAGTTCCTCCATTAATTCTTTGATCTCCTGCATTTCTTTTACTTCCCTCTTTAGGGACTCAATTTCATTCTTCTGACCATTGTTTTCCCTCTTTAGGGACTCAATTTCCTTCTTCTGATCTATCACTTTTTTAATCATGGCAATTTTAAATTCTCTTTCTGGAAGGCTCAGAAGTTCTTCCAAGTTGCTGTCGTTGCAATCTGGGGAGTGGTTTTCTTTTTGTGGTGTGCTTCTTTCCTGAGGAGTTGTTAGGTTGCGTGTGGTTCTTCTACTCCCTACTGTCTGTTTTCTAATTTGTCGTATGCGTTGGGACACTGTGATGCTCGGACTGACTGGCATCTTGGGTGAACTTCTCTGCTCCCTCTGGCTCTTCCAGGAGCCATCTCTGCCTTCTGGGGGAGCTTTCTGCTGGTTTTAGGCAGTTTTTACTGAAGAAATGTCCCTGTTCTCAAATGGCGAAGCGGGATGCAGTCCCTGCGCCTCCAGTTTCAGGCACACTCTTTTGCGCCCCCGGTCTGCCCCGGACGTGAGTGCCTGCTCCCTCTGTGGGCTCAGACTGCTGGTCGGAAGGGGCCTGGCGTGGAATAACTTCCCGGCTGGCCACTGCAGAAGCCTTCTGCCCTTTTCAAGCAGTCTTAAGAAATTTCCTGTTCTATGGGGTGTTAGTGACTTTTTTTTTCCTGGTCACTAGGTGGCGCCAGAGATCTCGCCTAGTGTCCTTGGGGGGCTGTTTTTCGTCCCCCCAACCCGTGGGACAGGGAGCAGAGCGGGAATGGTAGGGTACACCTCAACAGCTTTGGGGTGCTGTGTCTGCCTTGTGCCCCACCGTCGTGGAGAACCCACGCCCCGAATTTTCGTGCCCCGGGTCTCAGTTCAAAGCCCTCAGTTCCAGGACGCGGGCTGTAGCCCAGTTCAGTGGCGCGGGAATGGCGCCTTTTGCACTGCTCCCGTGCCCGGGTGCCTGGTTCCTGCTCACTCAGGGAGGGACCTTCACCTCAGTGAGGACCTCCATGCGTCTCCCCGCAAGCCTAGGTCGTCTCCCCGCAAGCCTAGGTCGCAGGCGCGGGTACCTGGGCAGCCGCGATTCCGGTCTGCACTTGCTTTTCAAGCTCCCCGAGCGCGCCGCGTTTCCGCGCCAGCTTACCGGCAGCCCGGGCTGTGTGCGCGTCTCCCGGGGTCTTTGTTCTTCTCTATTGGCGCCCGGAGCCGTTCGCTCACCGCCGCGGCGAATCCTGCAGGGTTCGCCTCAGCTCCCGTTCACGGGGTGTGGTGGCTGCAATAGTTCCTTTCCACTCACAGTCCCGCTTGCTGCGTCGTTTGTTCTTGTTGGTTGTTTTGGTTTGTTGTTTCCTCCTCTCTGCCGGTCGGAGAGTGCCGCCTCTATGGGCGGGGGAGGGGAGCAGGGTTCTGCGCTTCCCTCCCTTCTAGTCCTCTTTTAGGGCCACTTTCTTCTTCGGGTAGTTTGCTGGAGTCGTCCGTTTATCTTCCGTGTCCCAGTTCTCACTGGGACCTGCCGCTTTTCCTCCCTATTAACTTTTTTTAATGGGAGATCTTACTCGCAGCGTCTCCTCGCCGCCATGTTGCTCCGCCCGGTAACAAAGGTTTTTAAAGCCGAAAACCACACCTGGGATTTTGCAGTTTCCAGAGCAAGCGGGAGTACAGAAGCCAAAATGTATTACAAGCAGCCAAGCATTTCACCGCATCCCAGGTCCTAGGTACAAAGAGCACATACATCTTATTTTTCTGACAGGAACCCAGCCTCTATTGTTTTGGACTAGAATTTTCCCATAGTCCTAACTTGTCCTCCTGAGAGAGCTCAAGCTTAGGCCTTGTGTGGTCTGCTACATATCACATTGCCCCAATTTCACAGGCTCATATTGGCCAACTAACATTTGAAGTTTAGTATATGTGCTGCCGAAGCGAGCACAACATTTGAAGTTTAATAGCTTCTAAATGTGACTGGGTAAATCATGTGGCCAGATTAAGAAGACATGGCCTGAGAGCACAAAGCAAAAGAATGGAGACTAGTGGACCCAGGAGGAAGTGAGCCAAGATGCTAGTGTGGTAGTATTTTGCCACCAAGAGGGACCCTTCCAGTTCTTTTCTCATATTCTCATATTCTTTTCTCCATATTCTATCCTGGAGCTGGTTGATAGACTCTCAGACAACACCTGATTTGTTGGCATAGAAACAACAGTCTTCATTTAGTTACAGGCAAAATCCGTAAGCAGGTCTAGCCCCCTACCATTCTGAAGAACAACAGCTGCTAGAGTCCATTTGATCTTGAAGGTCATTTAAAGGCTGGGCCACATTACTCAGGTCTCTTGTTGGGAGAGGACTATGAACTTGCTTGGTGCTATCCCAAGGCCTGCTGCCCCCTCTGCCTGCTGTTTATCCCTGAAGAAACCCAAGGGCCACAAGCAGTGGGATGGACAGGAGGATGCATTTTGAACGATGGCCAGGGCTGGTATACAAGAGTTGGGTGACTTGCTCACCTGACTGAAGTTTGAAGACAGGGATGAGTAAGGTGAGGGCACAAAGACTCACATCAGGCTGAATTAGACATCTATGGATACCAGTAGAGCAAACAAAAAAAAAGGTTCTGTTGGGAGCAGATAGAGAAGACTAGAGACCTTGGAAACGTGTGTGCAAAACATAGAAACGTTAGGGTGTTGGCCAGGGCCCCAAACATAGGAGGCTTGCCCCCAGATTTTAGGGCAGGGCAGGCAATAAGCTAATACAACAAGAACGGCCAAACCAAAAAAGGAAATAGGAAAAACAACCAACACTGGGGTTCAGTTCAACAGTTTATGAACAGCCATCTGATGTTCCTCAAGCTTCTGCCGTGCGTTGACCAACCTACTTCTGGGTTGTGATTGGAGCAGGGCTGTAGAAGGGTCAAGGTGTCTGGTTGGGGTCTCTCTTCAGGGTCAGCTTGAGTTACTTTGTAGGATCTGGGCAGGCTGTCCTCTTCTTGGGCATTTTTGGGCAGACTGGTTAACTTGGGAGTAGTTAATACACAGAGTAATACCCGGAGTAGGTTCAGATCAGAACAAGTAAATATTTGTAGCCTCTGCAAGTCTTGATTTTTTATGAAGTCCACCTACAGGTCTTTATTTTTTTAAATTAAGATTTTATTTTATATAATTCTTACATCATTTTTCATTTTTGCACAATGTATGCATTTTCGTTTTGGTTACACCTACAGGTCTTTAAAAGGGGAGGAGCACCTGTGCTGTATCCCTGGCAGGGGCCTAGGCCACTGAGCAGGGTTATGTTGCGCACATGTCTGGCACCTGGAAGGAACAAAAGCTCATCTGTCTGGTAGGAGCCATCACCCCTCTAGTGTTTTGGTTCCTCCTTTATTTTTGATGCAAGCCATCTCCCATCTCCTATGCTAGCTTGGCTGCAGCCAGCCGCCCAACAAACCAGAGCCCAAGCAGTGCCAGACTCAACTGGGGGCTCTGGACACAGCCGCAGACAGGTGATGTTCCAGGGGTCTGAGCTGCCACGGGGGCCGAGATGGGCAGCCTGGAAGAGCTGATGGACAAGGAGATGTCAGGTGTGGCGCCTGCAGAGAGACATGTGAAGAAGCTGAACTTGCATCTTGGTCCTGCACTGTTTGAAACAGATGTGGGGGGCCTCCCCTGGTGGCACAGAGGTTGAGCGCTGGGCTGTGAAGCTGCCCGCAGCCTCTGCAGGGGTCAGGGGGCACGTCCCACATGGTGCGCAGATCTCTCCTGCCGCCCGCTGCTCCCCTCAGCAGTGTACTGCAGTCCTTCTGCCTGTTTTTGTTGGTTGTTTTTCTTTTTTAATACAAGCACTGGGTACAGTCAGAAGCGCGGCAGGAGAGGTCTGCGCACCATGTGGGACCCTCGCCAGGGGCCGGGGATTGAACCTGCACTGCAGAGGCTGTGGGCAGCTTCGCAACCCAGCGTTCAACCACTGCGCCAGTGGGGAGGCCCCTTCTGCCTGTTCTGTTCCCCACTCTGTCTCTGGTGAATCCTCTCACCCTCCCACACTTCTGATGGTACCCAGTGCTTGCATAAATAAATAAATCTTTAAAAAAAAAAAAAAAAGGAACAGATGTGGGGAGGATAATAATGGCAGCTTTTATCTTGATTTTGATTTTGCTCTTTTCCTCCCAAACTTGTCTGGCTGTTTCTGACCTTTTCTATGGGTCCCCACCTGAAGGTGCTTTAGACTTGTGGCAGGCTTTCGGGCCTTGCTTTAGGCCAGTCCCATTTGGGTGGACTTTTACCCACAAGAGGATGGGTAACCTTGAGTGCTTGATTTACAAACTATATTCTTTGTCTTTTCTGTATTGTTTACTAATTGTATTAAAATTCCTTTCCATTAAATGTCTTATATGTTTTTTCTTGATGTGGCAGATGGCAGAACCTATTTAGAGCAGGCAGGTTTGGGGGTTCTGGGGTGCCCTTCTCCCGCCCTGTAACAAAAGTACTTCTGTTACAGCAGGATTCTGCCAGATGACCAGGCAGCACTCAGAGAGGAGAAGGGAAGTTCTTTATTCTCCCAGAGGAGATCTCTCTCCAGAGTCTGGGCCCTGGGCAATTAAGTAGCAGAGTATTTATTGTCTAAAGCAAGGGGTACAGTTCGCTGGGATGCATGAATCAGGTGTGTGGCCTTGAGGGTTGTTCCCTAAAACTTTCAGTCTACAGGCTATGTTCAAACTTCAGCTAATCGCACCTCAGTCTGACATTTCCCACTTCATTTCCACAAAATGGAGAGTATTATTAAAGAGTGGGACAAAGTTATTAGCAAAACAAAAGGTTATTTCAGGCATCTGTCCAGGGTGAGGGTGGTGGGGAGGAGTTGGAAACAGTTGAAAGTGCAATGAGATTAAATATTAAGTCTGGGTGGGGGCCCAGTATGAACAACTGCATTTGGGGGCCTGTTGTTTTTTGTTTGTTTGTTTCTTTCTTTTTTTAACACCGTCAACATAAATACTTCAGATAAATGCCTGGCAAGGAAGTGACTAGTAAGGAAATCAGTTCAGAGTGTGGGTGACTGAACCAAATCACTGCCGGTACTTGAAAAAATGTAGAAGGCATACCGAGTGTAATTAATCTAGAATTGTCCTAAGTGTAAGGTGTTTTGAGAGACTGACAGATGAGTTGTTGGTGTATTTCAAATACAATGCTGGAGTCTACTTATGGACTTTGATTGTGCAAGGAAGCAAAAATCTGTAACCCTGAAGACTGGGTGGAAGTTGCTTTTGAAAAGTACATTTACAGAGGCCTCCCTAGTGACGCAAGGAGTTAAGCCTCAGCACTATGAAGCAATCTGCAGTCACTGCTGCAGCCCAGCAGACCTGTCCTGTTTTGCCCGCTGCTCCCCTCAGCAGTGTATTTCAGTGGATCCACCTGTTCTGCTCCCCATTCTGTCCCTGGTGAATCCTATCACACACACCCTCCCACACCTCTGGCCTACACCCCAGCTCTTGTATGCATAAATAAATAAAAATAAATCTTTTTTTAAAAAAAGAAAAAAAAAGAATACATTTGCAAAGAAACATCTTTCTGTAAGATTTTGTCCCAGGAAGACAGTCTCCTTATCTCTTTTTAATGTAGAAGGCAAAACTGAAATCTACAAACCTCTAGTTACTGTGTTTTCTTTGGTAAACTTAACGAATCTTCCCCTTTCTTCCCATCAACCCTCCTTATCTTAGCTAAGTTATTTGAGATTACATCTGAAAATAGGTGGCAGTTACTCAGTTTTGCATGTATCTGGTTATTTATTATACTAAACTACTTTATTTTTTCTTATCAGCCTGTCCCAGAGAGGTATAGAATGATTTCCTATGCCCCAACAATTGACTGACTACATTGAAAATTGTAAATATATACAATTTAAAGATATCTGTATAGACTTTTTTCTTATTTATTAACAGAAATCAACTTGATTTCATGAAATTGTTATTTATGAGTGTGTTTCTCTTCATGCACCACCTGTAAGAAAATAGACACCAAAGTACTTTGAGCCCTTGCTGCTAAACAAATATTGAAGCATTGTGTGAGAGGACAGAAATACTACAATTGATAAGACCACTTGGCAATTTCCACGCTCTCAGAAAAATGGAACACTGTATTGAAACACTGTATTTTTTTTTTAAAGGACAGTAGAAACACTCATACTATAATCTCTTAGTCTTTTAGTTGCTCACTTTAAACACCAATCTCTTTTTTTTTTTTTATAGAGGCATTTTATTTATTTATTTATTTGTTTGTTTGTTTGCCTGTTTTGTTCACACATGCACTGGGTACAGTCAGAAGCGCAGGAGGGTGAGAGAATTCACCAGAGCCAGAGCAGGGAGCAGAGCAGGCAGAAGGACCCAAGTACACTGCTCAGGGCAGCAGCGGGCGGCAGGAGAGGTCTGCGCACCGTTTGGGACCCTCCTCCGGTGGCCGGGGAGCAGCCGGAGATCGAACCGGCGACTCAGAGGCTGCGGGCAGCTTTGCAACCCAGTGCTCAACCGCTGTGCCACCAGGGAGGCCCAAGAAACACTGTATTTTAAAAAAGAAAAAAAAAAAGAATACATTTACAGAGAAACATCTTTCTGTAAGATTTTGTCCCAGGAAGACAGTCTCCTTATCTCTTTTTAATATAGAAGGCAAAACTGAAATCTACAAACCTCTAGTTACTGTACCTTGTAATGACAACTGAATAAAGTTTGTGTGTGTTAGGAGCTGGGGAGAACATGAGAAGACAGAATATCACCTTTTACGCTGATCACCTTCAGTTCAGACGCTAGGATTCCACGAATACCTTATATGCCTTATGTCTCAAACTCCCTTTGTTAGAGAATGCCATCTATACCTTTGCTCCAGTTATTATTGTGAGTTGAAAATATATCTAGGCCTTCTATCCTACCAACAAACTGATGAAGAAATTCATGTAATAAAAGGGAAAACCTAAGACATTCAGATTCTGGGAGTTTCACAAATATTAACTTCTCACAAAAGAAAAAAAAGGGGTGGTAGGGGGTGGTATCTGAACTTAGAGCCAAGCCCAAAGCCAAGCTTATTTATTCTGATTAATGTCTTCTGTTAATGGTCCCACTAGTCCCACCTTTACTATGTGAATGGTTACAGGATTGTGTTGGTAGAAAAATATTGTGTAATGTGTCCCTAGTAAGCAATTCTAGTAACTCATTACTGTAATGACTTTTACCATCCTAAGAAATCACATCACCAGTTTCTAGGCCTGTGGTATAGTACTGAAAAATGTTCAACAAAGAGGAAGAAAGGCCCTCATTTGCATGTCTGAGTAAACACTCCTACTCAGTGAATTTCAAGCTACCAGAATTAAGTGACTGAACTTGGAATTTGAGGTTATATGCATCCAGTATTCCCACCATACAAATCAAGAGGCAAAATAACCTTGGGCACAAATAATAGTAAATCATTGAGATGTTACTTTCTAGTAGTTATGTGTTTTTAATACACTTTAAGTTTACATAATGTAAATTTTGATAATGGCAGTAGCGAAGAATTGACTTGTCAAGCTGAAATTTTAACAATCTGCTCCCAGGAGCCCATAGAGCCAGTCCCAGCACACCACTGACCCCCTCACTTTTTTGTTGAGAGGAATTTAAGACAACTTCAAACTTTGAAACTCTTAGTGAAAGAGAAGTCCCTGACAATGGTAAGACCTCATCTATATATTTTTTTATTATTCACAACAGATTAAGAAACAGAAGCAATTGAAAACTCCGTACCAGGGATGTGCATTCAGAACTTAGAGCTCAAGTCTGTCCCCAAGGCTGGAGATGAACACTCATCCTTCAAGGGTTCCCATTGCAACAGGGTGGTCCCAGGAAAGGGGGAGGTTCCAGGTTTCCTGCCCCACCCAAAGGAAGGTGGAGCTGAGCAGAAAGAGAAGAAGCTGCAGAGACTGGGGAAGGAAGGAAGCAGGATGGTGAGCCAGAAGGAGACGTAGAGGAGGCACATGGAGCCAAGAGACACGTGAGGAACTACACTTGCCTTTTGGTCGTGGACTGGGTGACAGAGATGTGGGTGAGAGACCCATGGGGAGGTGACAATGGCGGCTTTTGTCTTGATTTTGCTCTTTTCCTTCCAGACTTGTTTGGTTGTTTCTGATCCTTTTCTGTGGGTCCCCACTGGAAGATACTTTAGACGTGGGCAGGCTTTGGGCCTTGCTCTGGGCCAATCCCATTTGGATGGACTTTTACCCACGAGGGGACGGGTTACTTTGAGTGCTTGCTTTAGAAACTATATTCTTTGCCTTTCCTGTATTGTTTCCTAATCGTATTAAAGTTCCTTCCCATTAAAGTCTCATATATTTTGTGTTGATGCAGCGGATGGCAGAACCTATTTAGAGCAGGCAGGTTTGTGGGGTCTGGGTGCCCCTCTCCCTGCCCTGTAACACTATGGCTTCTATTTCTATTTGAAAAAGAATCGCTTCAGACTTGTATCTCTACAGGAACCAGAAAGTGGGGGGAAGGGAAAATGAGGGGGGGAGAGGGGTGATAGAAGAGACAGAGAAAGGAGCACCTCAAGCAGTTAAAGGTATAAACGCCCTTTGCACCCAAAAGGCTCTAAATCAACACTAGCAACACGATCCCAGTGTTTAGGGGGAAAAGGATGTCCTAAAGCTAATTCCATACAGGCTTTGTGGACTCCACCCCCACCCCAGGCCAAAGACACCTGGAGCTCCAAATTCCATCACCACGAAAGGGAGGGTTGCTGGGACCCCAGGGTGGGGTTAAGCAGCCAGGTTGGTATAAAGCCAGGCACGTGAGCCTTTGTGGGGGTGTCCCACTGTTTGGCTCTCCCGCAGTTCGGCGCATCTGGCCAGCTCTGAGAGTGCTTTTTGGGCTTCCAGGTCGTCGGATCGGTAGGACGCATTAAAGATTTTATTTCCCAATTTTCTCCCTGAGTTGTACATTTTCCTTATTCCTTTTCCCTTGTAATAAACCTTTTATTAACCTTTGTGTGTGCCTGTAGTGGAGTATTCATAAGTCCCTTTTAAGCGCGCGGGTGAGGACCCACAGCCAGGAACCCGTTCAATATTGGGGCTGCCCTAAAACACCAGGAACTTGCCCGGGGCTTATAAGAAAACATTTTTATTGTTCCCCTTCGTCGTGAGGGCGAGAGAACCACTTGGACACAAAGAGCACGGGCTTCGGCGCGGAGAAGACGACGGGAAGCAAGCAAAGCCGCCACTCGCGGCGCGGAGATCGGGCCTCCTGGCAGCCCCCGCCGCGGAACTCCGAGCTCGTCGCTCCGCCTGACGCGGCCACTGGGACCTTCAGCCAAAGGTCGGGGCTGTCCGGAAGTGACCCCGGCGCCCGCGGAGGTCAGAGTCTTCCGACCCGGCGCCTAGCTCGGCCTTCCAGGCCCAGACTCCGCCCCCGATAGGCTCCGCCCCTCTACCGGGCCGTCAAAAGGCTGAGCGGGCGCCGGGCGGGGTGTCAGCGTCTGGCGGGCGCCCGGAGCCCTGGAGCCCGGATGCTGAGCTACGCGCGCGCTTCCGCGCCCTTGGCGCCCTGCGCGGGCTGCCGGGGGCCGCGCGCAGGCTGGCTTGGTGACCCACGACCCGCGCAGGTGAGTCCGGGGCCGCGGGAGCGGACCTGGAGCCAGACTCCGTCGGGACTTGCCTACTAGGACGGATTGACTGGCCCAGAATATGGGCTGCATCCTTGCCGAGGGCACCGTGTTCACAGGGTCACAGGCTCTTTTAGTCCTGAGGGTCAACCTTGCGAAATGGGACAGGGAGGTGATGGGCGCAGGTGGAGGAACACCACCTGTACGGGTATTAGTGCGGAAAGGTGGTGGTTCAAGCAAGGTCACGCAGAGCGTGGAGAGCTGGGACCTGAACCCAGGCGGTCGGGCTGGCCAGCATTGCTCCCTGGGAGAGTGCTGTCACTTTCATGGCTTATCCTAATTGTTCTCTGCTCTTCAGATAATCTACCCTCTCTAAACCAATGTTTCCCACCCCGCCCTTAAAGGTTGTTACAATTTTTTTAATTTACTTCTTACATCATTGTTCATTTTTGTACATTTGCTTTCTTCCCCTCACTTTGTAGTACCCTTAGTTCTCCCACCACCTAGCATCCGTGACCTAGGATGCTATAATTTAAAATGAGATAACTCAAGTGAAGTGTTTAGCACCAATGCTGCCGTTAGTATTAAGTAAATTATTTCCTGTTCTTTTGTCCCTGTGTTTTGCTTCATGGATGTATCGATTAATGTTAATTAAGCACCAACAATATGCCAGATATTGGTCACTGATGATGACAATAAAGATTAATAAGAAACAACCCTTTCTCTCAGGGAGTTCAGTGTCTAGCAATGACATTGCTAAATGAAAGAACTGTGCACTATGTACTGTAATAAAGTACTGAGGAATATGAAAGTGGGAACAGTTGTAGCAAGCAAGAATAGCAAGAGCTATTGTTGCTTTCACTTAAAGAATGAGTGCAGATTGGTTATTAATCCTGTATCACCTTGCACTTTGGAAAAGAAAATGGTATATGCTGATCTCACAACAAAGAGAATTTTGTTACTTTAATTATATGTTGGTGCCTTGTAATCTATGTTGAGGATATTTAATAGTAGTATTTACAGGCTTTATAAATCATGCTCCTTCCGTTTAGTAACTTAATCTTAAATAGGGGACACATAAAAAGTCATAACTTTACTTAATAAATCCCATGTGACAAGGCTATAACCAAAGATCAAGCAAGACCTTTTCTCTAATCAGGGCAGTAAAAGGTAATGATCATTCCTAATATTTATCCCTCAATTACATAGGCTATGTCATGTATTTAAAGTGCCTTTACTTCAAATATCTTTTAGTTCTTATCTCCTTGCACTGAAACTTTAATTATTTGTATTTCTCAAAACATTGTAGTGTTCATCTAGAATCTTGATTGAGTATGCCCCAAACTAAAATTAAATAGTTCCTCTGCCTCCTAAAATGCACAGGATGCTAAGAAAAAACTCTTCTTTCTTTCCTTCTATCCATTTCCAATCTTCAGAGCCCTGACTGGAATTATCCAAGACTTTCTCTACCCCTTCAGTCACTCTCTACATACCTTGGTCCCTGTCCCCTTAATATTTCTTCAATATTTTGTTTTTATTCTTCTCTACTTAGTTCAAGTTCGGAAGATTTCTCACCTAGATCTTTGCCACAGTGTTTTTAACTGATTTCCCCACCAGTATTTTAACTGATTTTCCCCCACCATTGCTTCTCATCCTTTACTCTGAGCCAGCTTTCTAAACCTTAAGTTTATATTTCTGCTTTGCTTAAAACTCCCTAAGACTCCACCTAACAGAAAAAGTAACTGCTCAAGTTACTTTTAATGAACTTTCAAGACTCCCTTTCTTTAATGAATTGTTTCCTAAGTAATAACATTTGTGAAGTTATAAGTGTGATGTGCTATTTATGACCTTTTATAATATGCACTTAAAAATACATATTCTGTTCTTGTGCCATCGAAAAAATCATCTTTCTTATTGACCTTGGAAACATTGACCTAGGAGAACCTTGTGGTAAGGTCAAAGAGCCTCTCCAGTGTGATTCTCATCCCCTTTCTACTTTGCCATCCACATCTTGCTGCTATTTCCTTTGTATCTTACATCCACGAGAACTGAAATCCTAACGGTTCTCCAACATACATTATGTGTGATTCATCTCTCCATGCCCTCACATGGAGCAGCCTTACCCTTCTCTCCTTAGTTAACTCTTCATCCTGCAAAGATCATTCCACCAGTCCTCATCTTTTTGAGCGTTCTTTGAAAGTCGCTCCTGTGTCTGATGTAGCATTTTTACACTAAAGACTGTAAGCACTTGAGGATAGGACTAAGTCTTCTTTCTGTATTAAGTATTCCTGTCACAGAATCAGGGCATACAGTAGGACACAAAAAAGTTTGTTTTATTTAAATCTCAGATTTTTTTAAATTACATCATTTTTTATTGAGGTAACATCGGCTTACAACACTCTATATGATTTAGGGGGTATAGTTCATACCTCTTAAATGTATGCTACCTTACCGTACCCATCAACTAACCCATAATCCTCCACAGTATTCCACTGGATCCCTTCTACCTTGTTCCTCAACCCCAACCCCCACTGCAATTCTGGTAACCTCAATTGTGCAGTGAGATTTCAAGGATTTGTTCTGGTTTAGCTTTGTTCCTTTGTTTTGTTTCTTTCTATTCCATGTGAATAAAATCATCTGATATATGTCTTTCTCCTTCTGATTATTTCACTGTTGCTTGCATAATCCCC